>NC_143525.1:34109739-34266525 GCF_031878675.1 Megascapheus bottae
TGTCAGTGGTGGAGGTTGAACCAGAGCTTTATTAGGCAAGTGCTCTACTACTGAGCCACACACCTATCCCTAAAGCAGTCATTTTTTTTATCCTACTTCTAAAGCTGTATTAGTTTAGAATTTTGTGAGAAGAAGTACTGGGATTTGAACTCACATTTGTCACACTTCCAGTCTTTTTTTTTTTTTGCACTGAAATAGGGCCTCATTTTTTGACCTGGCTTGTACCTTGACCAAGATACTGCTATATCAGGCTTCTTGCCATAACTAGCTTAACAGGCATGAGCCACTGAGCCCAGCTCAGAAATTTTTTATAAATCTTTTAAAAAAAATTACCCTGTGTCACCAGGAATATGAAATATCTAATATATAATTTTCAGTGGTGTTAGAAGAATTATTATTGATTTCTGTGAAGAAATAATATCTCATTTACCAAGTTAAACAACCTGAAACTAAGTGGTAAGAAATGAATCAAAGAAAAAATACATATTTCAAAATTGCTGGGCATCAGTGGCTCATGCCTGTAATCTTAGCTAGTCAGGAGACTGAGATCTGAGTATCATGATTCAAAGCCAGCCTGGGTACTAAAGGCCATAAAACTCTTATCTCCAGTTAACCAGCAGAAAACCAGAAGTGGTGCTATGGCTCAAGGGGTAGGGCGGTAGCCTTGAGCTGAAGAGCTCAGGGACAATGCCCAGACCCAGAGTTCAAGTCTGATGACAGACAAAAAAAAAATATGTATATATATATATATATATATATATATATATATCAAAATCATGCCCATCCTATATGATTTTTCATAGAGTAAGATGATAGAATATTTTGATGGATTATTGAAGAGAATATATTTTTTAAACTAGTGCCTATTTGTAACCCCAAGCTTACTGAATAATGCTTGAATTATTATTTGTTAAATAACCACATAATTACCACTTCTGTTAAGGAAATAATCGAATAAGTGTATCAAACACAGGACAGCTGATGGTGAAAGATTTTCTAGAGGCTTTGTCTGGACTTTACACATGTACTCTTTCTTATAAAACTATCAAAGCAGAAACTCAAGAAGAAACTGTTGTAAAGAAGCGATATGATTTTATGATCTTTGGTAAGAATACATATTTTAATTTATATATTTAATGCATATTTTAATTTACCCCTTTATCCTGAGTCAGAGTAAAGTACTAGGTTTCTTCCTTTAGTAAAAATGGGTCTAGCTGAGAGTTTGGCCTAGCGGTTAAAGTGCTTGCCTAGCATGCATGAAGACCCGGGTTCGATTCCTCGGTAGCACATACATACAAAAAAAAAGCTGGAAGTGGTGCTGAGGCTCAAGTGGTAGAGCTCTAGCCTTGAGAAAGTCCAAGGACAGTGCTCAGGCCCTGAGCTCAAGCCCAGGACTAGCAAAAAAAAAAAAAAAAAAAAAATGGGTCTATTAGTCGTACACCAGTGGCTCATGCCTGTAGTCCTAGCTACTCAGGAGGCTGAGATCTGAGGATCACCCAAGCATGAAAGTCCATGAGACTCTTATTTCCAATTAGCCACCAGAAAACTGGAAGTACTGCTGTGGCTCAATGTGGTAGAGCACTAGCCTTGAGCTGAAGAACTCAGGGACAGCGTCTAGGCCTAGAATTCGAGAGCATGATCAACAAGAGAAAAAAAAATCTATTATAGGTAATCATTATAACATAAGAAGTATTTTGAGCCAGGAGTTTGGCCTAGTGGTAGAGTGCTTGCCAAGTATGCATAAAGACTTGGGTTCAATTCCTCAGTTCCACATACATAGAAAAGTTGGAAATGGTGCTGTGGCTTAAGTGATAGAGCTCTAGTCTTGAGAAAGCCCAAGCACAGTGCTCAGACCCTGAGTTCAAGCCAGGACTGGCAAAAAAAGAAAAAAAAAGTTTCATTAGCAAACTCTTAACATCAACGCAAATGCATCTTGAATTACCTTTTTTTCAAGTTTCCATTTCCCACTGCCTATGTCTGTAAGCACAAACGATCACAATTCTAACAGGCAATTTAATGTGATAGAGCACAGGTCTTGAGCTGAAGAGCTCAGTGACAATCCCTAGACCCAGAGTTCAAGCCCCATAACCCACAAAAAAAAAGAATTTTCCCCAAAACATTCTTAGGTTTTTTTTGGGGGGGGTCGGGGCTAGTCCTGGCTTGTACTCAGGACCTGAGCACTGTCTTTGGGCTTTCTCAGTCAAGGCTAGAGCCTCTACCACTTGAGCCACAGCACCCCTTCTGGCTTTTTTATATGTATGTGGCACCAAGGAATCGAACCCGGGTCTTCATGCATGCTAGGCAAGTACTCTACCACATTCTTAGTTTTTTCTTGATATTGTTAACTTATCTGTATAACCAACCACATTCTTAGTTTTTTCTTCATATTGTTAACTTATCTGTATAACCAATCCAATATCAGATGAAAATAGCATTAAGTTTTAAAAATATACTTTGTGGGGACTGGGGATATGGCTCAGTGGTAGAGTTCCTACCATACATGAAGCTCTGGGTTCAATTCCTCAGTAACACATAAACAGAAAAAGCCAGAAGTGGTGCTATGGCTCAAGTAGAAGATTGCTAGCCTTGAGCAAAAGCAGCTCAGGCCCTGAGTTCAAGCCCCAGGACTGGCAAAAAGAAAAAGAAAATATATTTTGTGAAGAAAACTTGATAAATCGTTTTATTAAATAAGTTCATGCTTATATGCAAGGTTAATGAGTTTTAAATTAAAGGGTTTGCATTTTTTTTTAAAAAAATTGTTTGGCAGAGGAAATTAATGCTAGCCACATTTGTTTTTACTTTCATCTTTTTTCAAAGCCTATAGGGAACCTGATTATTCATATCAGATGGCTTTGCGTTTCACCACGAAGTCTTGTATAGGAAGATTTAATGACCTGCTTTTTAGAGTGCTAAAGAAAATCTTGGATAATCTAATTTCTGATTTGTCGTGCCATGTCATAGAACCATCATATAAATGCCATCTTGTTAAAATTCCAGACCGTGGCCTCATAAATGAGCTATTTATAGCTTTTCAAGGTAAAAAAATTAACACTACTTTTATGAGTTTAGGCCTCAATTCTGATTATAAAATTATCATATGAACATGATGTCTTATAGATAATAAGTTGTGAATGTTAAGTAGCCCAGTATATTGTTGCCTGTTATAGTTTTAAAAACTAACATATGGGCTAGGAGTTTGGCCTAGTGCTTGCTTAGCATGTACAAAGACCTGGGTTCAATTCCTCGATACCACATACCTAGAAAAAAGCCAGAAGTGGTGCTGAGGCTCAAGTGGTAGAGCTTTAGCCTTGAGAAAGTCCAAGGACAGTGCTCAGGCTCTGAGCTCAATCCCAAGACTAGCAAAAAACAAAAACAAAAAACAAAAACCTAACATACTGCTGGTCACAAGTGGTTCAAGCCTGGAATCCTGGTTTCTCAGGAAGCTTATATTTGAGGATCGTAGTGCAAAACCTGCCTAAGCAAGATAACCCAGGAGCCTCTTTCCCTGAATTAATCACCAAAAAGCTTAATGTAGATCTGTGGCTTAAGTGGTAGAGCTCCAGCCTTGAGCAGAAAAAGCTCAGGGACAATGCCCAGGTCCTGAGTTCAAGCCCAGAACTGACACAAAAATAAATAAAAATAACATACTAGGGGCTGGGAGTTTTGCCTAGTGGTAAGAGTGCTTGCCTAGAATGCATGAAGACCCAGGTTCGATTCCTCGGTACCACATACATAACAAAAAAAAAAAAGCCGGAAGTGGTGCTGTGGCTCAAGTGGTAGAGTTCTAGCCTTGAGAAAGTCCAAGGACAGTGCTCAGGCCCTGAGCTCTGTCCCCACAACTAGTTTGTGTAGGAGCCATGTGTTTCACTGGAAGCGGATTTTGAACAGGCAAGGGATTGTAAAGGTATTCCAGAGAGTCTCTTTATTAGACACCTCCCCAACTGCACTGACCCTGCGGTGACATACCATTTTGAGCAGGGCAGAAGGTGACATTGCCCATATCTGCACTGCCACATTCAGGGGACAGAGAGGCTCTGATTTTGGTCTCAAGAATTAGCTCAGAGTTGGGCACTGATGGTTCATGACCATAATCCTAGATACCCAGGAAGCTGAGATCTGAGAATCGCCATTCAAAGCCAGGCCAGGCACTGAAGTCCATGAGACTCCTATGTCAAATTAACTGCCAGAAAAATCCAGACGTGGTGCAGTGGCTCAGGTGGGTAGAGAGCTAAGCCTTGAGCTGAAGAGCTCGGGGACAATGGCCAGGTCCAGAGTTCAAGCCCCATGATCAATAAAAAAAAAAATTATCTCAGAGCCGGGATAGCCTAATTTCATAATCCTGGCTTCTTAGGAGTCAGAGATTGGAGAATCGTTGTTTGAAGCCAGCCTAAGGCAAAAAGTTTGAAAGCCTCCCTCTCAAACAATGCCTGGGCTTGTTATCCTAGCTGTGGGAGAATGACAGAACTGGGCACAGTGGCTAGTACAGTCATAAAGCAAGGCCCTACCTCAAAAAACAACCAGTGCATAAAAGGGCTGGAAGTGTGGCTTCAGTGGCAAAGCACCTGCCTAGCAAGCATGAAGCCTTGGATTCTAATCTGTTTGCCTTCAAATATATAGTTACTTATTTAGAAGTCAGTATCATTTATAAATAGAGTCTTTAACTGTGCAGTTAATATTCCACTTATAACTTCTCGTAGAATTTTAAATAGTGCATTTGAGAGTTTACAGACAGGAATAACCAAACTCAGTTTGCTTCCATGTTAAAGACTTGTAATTATAGCCATTAACCCCCAGGTGGAGTAAATTCACAATGTATAAATTATTCAGCTTGTGTAACTTAACTTACTGTTAAGATTGGATTAAATGTATATATGAATGCATATTGAATAAAGCTTTAGTGAAATGTTTTAAACTGTTTAAAATCCTTTTGTGAATCTATTGTTTTCAACCCGCAGTTAATCCTTTTGCACCAGGGTGGAAAAATGCATGCAATGTGTCTGTTGATTGTGAAGATATCACTAATCATAATATCCTCCAGGTGAGAATTTCATTGTAAGTGCCAAATACAATAAACTTTTTATAAATTTTTGTAAATACTTTATTTCAGTAATTAAAATTTTCTTTCTTCACAACCTGTCTCTATGTTGTGACTTTATCAACAATAAAAAGCATTTCTAAAGAATAAATTTCAAATTTTCTGTGTGTGTATGTGCCAATATTGTAGCTTGAATTCGGGGCTATTCTCTCTGGCTATCTTAAAAGGTGTTATTTTGTAGTAGTATATCTGCAAAATTATATAGAGCTCGCAGATTAATATGTGTTCTATTTATAAAAGAATGATGGAACCCTGGTCTTTGTGTCCCAAGTGATGATTAAACAGCAGCCTGGAGAACCACCTCACAACCATTTCACCCTAGGTTAAATCAGTAGTTCTTCAAAATCATATCTGTATTAACCCCTTCTAGTCTTGTTCCTGAGCTCATCCCTTTATAATCTATACCTTTAAAGCCATACCATGTTGTGCATGACTTATGGAAAGCATTAAGTTGATATTAACTCCCAAAAGTAGAGCAAAATTCATCTATGATTAGTTTTTAATGCTGATTAGAGAAAAGGTTTCCATTTTATTGGGCTCCTTTTTTCTTGAAGATTATATAGAGTTAGAACTAATGGGCTAGATATTATATATGCCTATGATCCCAGTTCTTAGAAGGCTGAGGCAAGAAAATCACAAGTTCTGAATAAAGGTATTGAGATCCCCATCTTCAAAACTAAATAAAATGCTAGAGGTGCAACTCAAAGTGATAGATTATTTGCCTACCAACTCCAAAGCCCTGAATTCAAACCCCAGTACTGCAAGAGAGAGAGAGACAGAGACAGAAACAGAAAAGAAAATGGCTTGGGAGTATGGTCTTAATAATCATGAAGCCCTGGGTTCAAATTCTGCTTTTGCAAAAAATAGCTATATTTATATCCACTTAGATTTAAGTCCAGTTATCTACAATGTGGAATAGACATAAGTAATTCAAATGATTTTTTATTTGATTTTTTCCTTAATCATTTTACATGTGCATTGATAGTGGTTGATAAGTTCAAGGCTAGACTAGTTTTAGCCTAATTTTTTGTCTTAATATACAACTTCTGGAGAATTTATAATGTACAAAGCATAGCTGTTTTTCACTATATTTCATTGCCCCTGACAAAGGAGGAAGAATATGGTTAATAGTTTAGTAATCATACTTTTCTCTGGTCTTTAAATCTTAGGCAAGAGATCGGATAGAAGAATTTTTTCGGAGCCAAGCAAATATTTTATATCACCACTTTAACAGAAGTGTACCCGCTATGCATTTTGTGGACCATAGTTTTCAGGTTGTACGTATGGATAGCTGTCGACCAGGCTTTGGAAAAAATGAAGGCCTACATAGCAACTGTGCTAGCTGTTGTGGTAATTATCAACTATAAAAATCGAAGTTATGGGGCTGGGGGTTTGGTCTAGAGGTAGAGTGCTTGCCTAGCATGCACGAAGAACTGGGTTCGATTTTTGGGTACCACATACATAGAAAAAAGCCAGAAGTGGTGTTGTGGCTCAAGTGGTAGAGCTCTAGCCTTGAGAAAACCCAAGGACAGTGCTCAAGCCCTCTCAGCCCAAGCCCTGGACTGGCAAAAAAAAAAAAAAAAACTAGGTTATATAATCACTTATGATAATCTTTTCACTGATTAATTCTACAAAAAATATTTGGCTAAAGAGATATAAAAAATCTAGCTATAAATATTGTATATTTGGGCCGGGAATTTGGCTTAGTGGTAGAGTGCTTGTCTAGCATGCACAAAGATCCGGGTTCAATTCCTCAGTACCATATACATAGAAAAAAGCTGGATGGCTGGGAGTTTGGCCTAGTGGTAGAGTGCTTGCCTAGCATGCACGAAGACCCGGGTTTGATTCCTCGGTACGACATACATAGAAAAAAGCTGGAAGTGGTAGAGCTCTAGCCTTGAGAAAGCCCAGGGATAGTGCTCAGGTCCTGAGCTCAAGCCCAGTTCTGGCAAAAAAAAAGCTGGAGGTGGTGCTGAGGCTCAAGTGGTAGGGCACTAGCCTTGAGAAAGTCCAAGGACAGTGCTCAAACCCTGAGTTCAAGCACCAGGACTGGCAAATATATATATTCTTATTCTTAGTAAAGTATACTCTTACATGATAAACATTTTATAGTGTTCTACTTACGCATCTGTACCATGAAGGAAAACAATGGGCCTACCTATAAAGCATCAAAATGAGGAAACAAGTGCTAGAAAACTGGAAATATGTGCCACCATAGAAGAAATGGCAAAGGGCGGGGAGCATGGCCTAGCAGTAGAGTGCCTGCCTAGCGTGTATGAAGCCATAGGGTCATTCCTTGGTACTACATCCACAGAAAAAGCCTGAAGTGGTGTGGAGCTTAAATAGTAGAGTGCTAGCCTTGACAAAACCCAAGACTGGAAAAAAAAGATGATAGAAAGCTTATATTAACGAGAAAAATACAATTCTAACACATGTATGTATGTATGTATGTATGTATGTATGTATGTATGTATGTATGGGCTGTTTTAGGGTTTGAACTCGGGGCTTCAGGCTTGAGCCACACCCCCAGTTCCTCTTCTTACCTTTAATGATCACCAAATTATAAAGCTTGAAATTCATAAATAATCTTATGCAATTTAGTCAGTTTAATATGTTGGGTAAAGGTGTAGAAATGGTATGATTTTGAAGATATGTATATTATTGATGTGAAGTACTTCTAAAGTATAATGATCCGCTTCATGTGTTTTCCTTTGCAGTGGTTTGTAGCCCTGGGACTTTTAGTCCCGATGTTGATGTAACATGTCAGATTTGCATTTCTGTCCATACCTATGGAGCTAAATCTTGCCCGTAAACAACAGACAAAACTCAGCAGTATGAAGACTAGAGATGAAAGCATTGCTGCCTGCTAGTGGAGGAAGGGGACCTATGATGATTCAGTCACATCCTAGAGCAACACAGCTGACTCCATAAAA
This sequence comes from Megascapheus bottae, assembly GCF_031878675.1. NCBI lineage: Eukaryota > Metazoa > Chordata > Mammalia > Rodentia > Geomyidae > Megascapheus > Megascapheus bottae. The sequence goes on from NC_143525.1 coordinate 34,117,768, forward strand.
TAGAACCAGTAAGACTAAAACATTGGAAGGCAAACATTTTAGAAACTTCTAAAAATTCATTGACATGGCAACATTAAATGCTAAGAAAGCATTTGACCCAATATCTCCAGTGTACAAAGGAAAGTACTGGTGGATGACTTTTAATGAAATATGTTTTATTGTACACAAACTGAATCTTGCTTTGTACCTAAGACTATATTAAGGTCAAGAAGAGTAGCGAAGTGTAATAAAAAGTTTATATTTTCCATATATTAATTTGTTTGAAATCACTCTTATGTAAAACAATGTATATTACCTTTGTAACCAGACTCAAAAAATAGCTAGCCCTTGTGCTTTTATTTTTAAATAATACAATTGTCTTTTAGTATAGGCTTAGATTTACAGAGTACTCAAGCAAGTAATACATGCAGTTGTATGCAGTTGTCCTAAACCCTCATCCTACCCTAGTTTTCCACCAGAATGAACATGCTACATTCAACATGGCACATTTGTCACAATGAACCAATACTGATACAGTATAATGAACTGCAGTCCCAGGTCTACATTAAATTTTATTCTTTGTGTTTTGGGTATTGGCAAATGCATAATGACATGCCCGCCATTACAGTTTCATGCAGAATAGACTCACCACCCTAAAATTGTACCTCACGTATTCATTCCTCCCTCTGGGTCCCCGAGTCCCTGGTTTCCACAGCCTCCATAGTTTTGCCTTCTTCAAAATGTCATAGTTGGAATTATGAAGTTTGTAGACTTTGCAGATTGGCTTCTTTCACTTAGCAAATATACCTTTCAGGTGTCTGTATGTCTTTCCATGACTTTAGTAGCTTATTATATCATAGTGTGTTTATCCATTGGGCCACTTCCGAAATCTTGGGTTGCTTTCCATCTTGGGCAACTATGAATAAAGCTGCTGTGAACATTTGTGTGCAGGTTTCTGTGTGAATGTAAGTTTTTAGCTGAACACCTAGGAATGTGATTACTGGGTCATATAGCCTTCCAGACGGTTGCCCAAAGTGGCTCACCATTTTTGCATTCCCACCATTTGGTACTGATAGATTTTATATTTGGGCCATTCTAATATAGAAATAGTGGTATTGCCCTGCTGCTTTAATTTCCAAATTCCCTAATGACATCTACTGTTGAGCATCTTTTCATATGGCTATTTGCCATCTGTGTATCTTCTTAGTGAAGTGTCTCTTTAGACTTTTTTTTTTACACAAAGCCTTTTTATTTATCAAAAAGGTTCTTTGCTAGCAATGTATAGACCTCTTGCATCCTAGGCACACGCAGCTTCCTAATTTTATTTAGCTTTCTGACTCTGTGCTTGTGCCTTCAGCAATTCACGAAGATTTCCTGCTCCTCGATAAGGAAAGCGTGCTTGATCCTGTCCCAGACACATGTGACACACATGGAACCACTGTAGGCCCTGCTGACATGGTTATTTTTTCCATTTTCAACAATTGCATGAGGACTTTAGGTCTCACAGCACCACACCACACACCCCACCCTGCCTGGGCACCACACGCAGATTTTGGTATTGTCCTAACCTTTTTGGCAACCTTTATGGGGCAAAGGTAAACAATTCTATGGCCAGGGGTTCCGGATTGCCTGGTTTTGTTAGAGGCTGTATTGTAGGAAAGCCAAAGGCAGTATGTCAATCGCTGAACTATTTTGATGTCCTCTAGACACTGTCCCCGGAAACCTTTAGACTTTTTTTCCTGTCTGTAAATTGGATTATTTATCCTCTTATTGTGATTCTAGGACATATATATATATATATAATGGATATGTTTATATTGACATTTTTCTACCATTCTATAGTTTGTCTCTTTATTCCATTAGCACTGTCTCTCACAGGGCAGTTTTAAGTGTTGTACCAGAGGAACATCTCCAGTTTGGTTTTGTTTTGTTTGTTTGGTTTTGGTTTTGTTTTTTTGTTGTGGGGCTTGAACTCTGGGTCTGGGCATTGTCCCTGGGCTCTTCAGCTCAAGGCTGCTGCCCTACCCATTGAGCCACTTTGCCACTTCTGGTTTTCTAGTGATTAATGGGAGATAAGAGTCTCACAGTCTTTAGTACCCAGGCTGGCTTTGAACCATAATCCTCAGATCTCATCCTCCTGAGTAGCTAGGATTACAGGTGTGAGCCATCATGCCTAGCTTCCAGTTTTTTTGTTTTAATTAAGTCCAATTGCCATATGTTTTCTTTCACAGATTGTCCTTTTGGTATCATATCTGAAAACTCATCACCAGACTTCTAAAAGTTACCGTTTTGTATATTTTATTTTGATCTTAGATTACTTTTGGTGTGTGAGGGGTCTAGACATAATCTTACTATGTAACCCACGCTATACTGTAACTCATTGTGTAGCCCAAGCTGACCTCAAACTCAGTCCTTCTTCCCCCTCCCTCCTGAGTGCTGGAGTTACAGGTGTGTACTATCACACCTGGCTGGTACTGTGTTCACAACTGTAAATTCCAAGTGTTCATTGCTGGCTTATAGGAAAACAATGGCCTTTTATATATTAATCTCATACCCTATAACCTAACTATAATTACATAAGAGTTCCAGAAGTTTCCTTATAAATTCTTTGGGATTTTCTATATAAGCAAACAAGTCATCTTTGAAAATGTACTTCTTTTGGTTTTTTTGTTTTGTTTTGTTTTTTGCCAGTCCTGAGACTTCAACTCAGGGACTGGGCACTGTCCTTGAATACTTTTTGCTCAAGGCTAGCACTCTGCCACTTGAGCCACAGCACCACTTCTGGCTTTTTCTGTGTATGTGGTACCCAGGAATCCAGCCCAGGACTTTGCGCATGCTAGATGAGCATTCTACCACTAGGCTACGCTCCTGGCCCAAAAATGTACTTCTCAATCTGTGTATATTTTCTTAATAGCTAAACATCCTCTCGACCATTGTGCAGTGTTAAAACAGAAATGAAAGAAGACATATTCTAGATCTTAAGAGGGACACATCCAATATATTACTATGAAGTGTGATATTACCTGTAGGCTTTTTGCAGACTTTGTCAAGTTAAAAAAATCTCCTTGGAGTCGGGCGCAGTGGCTCATGCCTATAATCCTAGCTACACAGAAGTTCAAGCCCCACAACCAACCAAAAAATACAAAAACAGCAGTCCTAGACTGGAAGTGTAGTTTAATGGTAGAATTGTCTGCCTTACAAGCTTAAGACCCAGAATTCAAACCCAGTGCCACACACACACACACACACATACACACACACACACACACACACACACACACACACACACACACACACACACAGAGGAATAGCACAGTTCTCTCAATTCTCAGGCCTCTATCACTCAGCTTATACTTAATGCTTCCTGGCTTCCAGGAAGATGTGTTAATATCTCATACTTGCTGCCTTATTGTAGGTTTATACCTTTGCTATTACTTACTGTTTCAAGAGAGCAAGATGGGGTTGTGGCTCAGTGGTAGAAAGCTTGCTTAGCATTTATGAGGCCCTAGGTTTGAGCCCAAAACCACAAAAGAGAAATAGGAGAGACAAAATTAATATGGTCAGCCTGTCACGTTTAATCAAAAACCATACATAAAATCCTGCTCTTGGACAGAGAAGGGGCTGATGACTAGAAGGACAGTCATATTGCACATCACCTCTATCTAACAATAAAGTAAATTCAGAAAAATACAAAGCTGTGCTCTGTAACCACCATTAAATGATAATTGACTTTTTTTTTTAATTGTGAAACTGGGTACCAGGAGCTCACACCTGTAATTCTACTACTCAGGAGGCTGAGACTTGAGGACTATGGTTCAAAACCAGCCTGGGCAGATAGATCCTTATTTCCAATTAACCACCAAAAAGAAAACCAGAAGTGGAGATGTAGTTCAAACAGCAGAGCACCAGCTTCAAATGAAAAGCTAAGGGAATCAGAGCCTGGCCCTGAGTTCAAGCCTACTGGCACCAAAATGTATTTTTTTTTATTTATTTTTTTTTCCATTTTTTTTTTGCCAGTCCTGGGCTTGAGCTTAGGGCCTGAGCACTGTCCTTGGACTTTCTCAAGGCTAGAGCTCTTCCACTTGAGCCTTAGCACCACTTCTGGCTTTTTTCTATATATGTGGTACCAAGGAATCGAACCCGGGTCCTCGTGCATGCTAGGCAAGCACTTTAACCACTAGGCCAAACTCCCGGCCCCTGTATTTTTTTTTTAATAAAAGCTGTGAGGAAGTTTTTTTTTAACTATGCCTAAGAATCACCTGGGAGCCTGCAGGGTTTGTGCCAATCAAGTCAGAATTTCACTACTAGTTTTAAAGTACTTCCAAGCAATTTCATCATACAGCCTATGAGAACCACTGTATTTAGAAGGGGGTTTGGGGGAGGATTTAGCTCAGTAGAAAAGCTAAGGCCCTATGGTTGGTCCTTAGTTCTGCAAAAACAAAACAAAACAAGGTAACTAAACTAGAAGAGACAGAATCAACCTCTATACTAGAAGCAACAAAACCCTTTGGCAACACCCTTCCCTGTCCTATCCATGCCACTCAGCTGACCCCATAAGAATGGCAGGCTTAGGCGGGGTGGTGGGGCGAGGGGTTTAAGGGGGAAGTTTGGCCTAGTAGTAGAGTGCTTGCCTAGCATGCACAAAGACCCGGGTTCGATTCCTCAGTACCACATACATACACATACACAGAAAAAGCCAGAAATGGTGCTGAAGCTCAAGTGGTAGAGCTCTAGCCTTGAGAAAGTCCAAGGACAGTGCTCAGGCCCTGAGCTCAAGTCCAGGACTGGCCAAAAACCAAACAAAAAAAAAATGGCAGGCTTGGATGTAGAGAGGACCAGAGATGACTACAGTGTGGAAGCACTGATCAACCCAGTTGTCTTCATCTGGTATTTGGACACCTTGCCAGAATGACTATTGACAATGAAATTTCTCACCCCTGAAGACTGTGGATGATGGATAATGGCTTGTCCCTCATTGGTTCTGTGAGCCAGGCGCTCACAGCTCGGTTCAAAACATCACAGAAGCCAGGCACTGGTGGCTTAGGCCCATAATCCTACCTGTTCAGGAGGATGAGATCTAAGGATCACAGTTCAAAGCAAGCCTAGGCAGCAAAGTCCATAAGACTTTATTTTTTTGGAGGGGAGGAGCAGGGATGGAGAGTGGGAGTAAAGTCTTAGGACTTGAACTCAGGGCCTATGCACTGTCCTCAAGCTTCTTTTGCTCAAGGCTATTAAAGCCACATCACCACTTGCAGCTTTTCCTGTTTTTGTGGTACTGAGGAATCGAACTCAGGGCTTCATGCATACTAGGGCACTCTACCACTCAGCCTTCATGACACTCTATGATATGGATTAGTAAAGGCTGTAAGCTACCAAAACTGGAATTGGGAAGACACAGTGATACACTGAGGACCTGCCATGTGACCCACAAGGAGGAACTGTTAATTTCTGGTCTTCCCAGAAGCTCATGGGACAGGCAAGACTGGAGTGACAGACACACTGAGCCCCGGAGAGATGAAACCAAGTCATGAATTGGGGCTATGGCTTGATAAGAGGCCTCTGGGATCTTCCTGCTCCCTATGAGAGGGTGCGGTGGCCAGGCCTCTGCATCTGGACCTCAGAAACTTCTGGAACAAGTGGGTCCGGGTGGAATACACTGGGTCACCACCATCCTCCTCTGGCATCATGATCCTGCTCTGCAAAGACAGGACAAAGAATTCAGGGAGTCTTTAGGTCACCTTTAGCCCCTGTAAACATTTTCGTTCCAGTGATGGAAAGGTTTACTCCTGGACTTTAAGTCCTCACTGCCCGCTCCAGGGAGCTGTACTCTCATCATTGTAACTAAATGATGAAGCATTGTATTTGCAAACTCCTTCATAGACAGCCATAGGATTATACCTAGAAGATTCAAGCTGTATCCACCAAAGCCCAGAAGGGGTTGCAACTTTGCATTTTATTTTTTTATTTATTTATTTTTTTATTTTTTTTGGCCCCCTTCTCTTTCTGGCCCCGCTCGCTCCGGCCCGGCTAGGCTCCCCCTCCAGCTCAGGCCCCGCTCGCTCCGGCCCGCTCGCTCCGGCCCCCGCTCGCTCCGGCCCCGCTCGCTCCGGCCCCGCTCGCTCCGGCCCGGCTAGACCCCCTTTCTAGCTCAGGCCCGCTCGCTCCGGCCACCACTCGGTTGGGCTCTGTTCACTTCAGCTCAGCTGCTCGCTTCTTTCGCTTTCTGTCGCCGTCGCAGTCTTGTCTCTGCCACTTTTCCGGTTTTGTTGTGTCTCGTCTCTCTCACTTCCGGCTTGGTTGTGTATGTGGGATACCGAGGAATCGAACCCGGGTCTTTGTGCATGCTAGTCAAGCACTTTAACCGCTAGGCCAAACTCCCGGGCCCACAACTTTGCATTTTAAAGGCAGAAGAATTCTAGGATTTGGAAGGAAGTGAAGGGAGAGACTAGCCTTGAGAGATTGTTCCAGTCCAGTTCCCTTTTCACAGCCTGTGCCAGTGCTGGCCTGGCCAGTATAACTCAACTATGCCTACTAGGCCAAAGGCCTTCACTGAGGGCCACAGTAAATGGAAGTCTTCTTTAGAGAAGCCTGAAACCCAAAGCCAGCAATCTATCCCGGCTGTTTCCCCAGCAAGCGGATTTTCTTACTTACTGATCCCTACCTCTGGGAAAACTGTTATAACTCCATGCTGTTTGTTGGCCTCTGTCTAAAAATAATACCCTACCCATTTTGAAATGTACAAGTAAACCCAACGGTTCATTCACCTTCTGGGAAAGATTCGGTTTAGTCTGAAAAGCAGATACGATATGTAAATCTGTACCAGTGAGAGAGAGAGGGAGAGAGACAGGAAAAGAAGGGGGAGGGGTGAGAGGGAGTGGAAGAGAAGGTTATCAATCAGTTCATTCTTTCTAGACCCTCCAGATTCCCACACTCTATCCCCGCCCCCAAAAGGAACAACAACAATAACAGCAACAACAACAACAACAACAACAAAACGATTGGGAGCTGAGTTGGGCAGGATTAGTGTCAAGGAGAGGTACACACTGATTGGTCCCAGTCCTGAGCCCTCCATTTCTCTGGTGCCCAACTCCCCACCTTCTGGCTCATCAGCCACACCCCTTAGATTGACCCAGAGCCTGGCTAAATGTCCCCCCACACCACTCCTGTATGGAGGGGAGGGATAGGAGACTCCTGCTCCCTCTAGGATTTGCTTACTTGTCCTTTCCTTGTCCACATACCCTTCCAAGAAAGCCAAGGAGCAGCCACAACTGCTCTGGGTGATCTGAAGAAAGAGCTAAGGAGCCCAGCTCTGGCTGGCACCCCTTGATGCATATGAGTCTAACAAGGCTGGTTGCCCTGCACACCTGTCCCCCAGGATTTCTAGCCTTGTTTTCCAAGTTGAGAATGCTCTTGATGTGTCTAAAGAACACATTCCAAATTTTAAATTGCTCTATTCTTTTCAGAGTTTCCATCTTACTGTCTCCAGAATTTGTCACCAAAAATAAGTCTTCATTCATGTGGATGGACAGGAATGGGGGTGGGAGTGGCAAGTGGAAAAGGGCTCACATCGTCAATGGTGTGACACTTCACATAGGTCATTTACTCCTCACCACAACCCTATGATGTAGGCAGAAGTACATCTATTTTACATAGGAAGACATTAGGACTCAACAACAGGCTGTGAACTGCGCAGTCACACAGCTCGTAAGCACAGAGCTAGCATTCAAACCCTGATCTGTATAAGACCAAAGCATGAGCTCTTGCTGAGACACTGAGACGGGCATCTGGCAAGCCTGGCACCCCTTCTCCAGGATGCATTGGCCCCTTGATCCCACTTGGCCGTATTTCCTGCTCTTGAGCTCATGAGGCATCTCTAACTCCATAAGGAACTACATTTTGAACTGAGTACTGGTAGCTCATGCCAGTAATGCTAGCTACTCAGGAAGCTGAGATCTGAGGTCCAAGGTTCAAAGCCAACCTAGGAAAGAAAATCCATGCTACTCTTAATCTCCAATGAACCAGTAAAAAACAAAACAAAAAAAACTGAAAGTGGAGCTCAAACGTTAGAATGTCAGTTCAGTGATAGACTGGCTCAAATGGTAAAAGTATCAGTCTTGAACAACAAAGCTAAGGGACATCACCCAGGCCCTGAGTTCAAATACTGGCACGTGTGCACATGCGCACGTGCACGCACACGCGCACACGCCACACACACTGTGAGCCTTTGGGTCTTGATAAAAGAAGGTAAAAAATGCACCTACTGGGGCCGGGAGTTTGGCCTAGTGGTTAAAGTGCTTGCCTAGCATGCATGAAGACCCGGGTTCGATTCCTCGGTACCACTCACATAGAAAAAAGCCGGAAGTGGTGCTGAGGCTCAAGTGGTAGAGCTCTAGCCTTGAGAAAGTCCAAGGACAGTGCTCAGGCCCTGAGCTCAAGCACAGGACTGGCAAAAAAAAAAAAAAAAAAAAAAAAAAAAAAAAAATGCACCTACTCTGCTGGAGACCTAGCTCCAAACACTGCAAGTACCTTCCCCAGAACTGCTACTCCACCTCCTTTCCAGCCAGGAAAGAAAAGACTAACACCAACAGGGCTATCACTGGAGCTGGTTTTGTCACCTTAATTGTACATACCATGCTCTCCAGAACCTCTGGGACATTTGATGGGCACCCCCTAGTAGATGGCATGGTAGGGCTTTCTTTGTAGGAAATGTTCTTCCAAAGGAGGAGTTGAATTGCCTTGTACTTCATTGCAGTAGAGTGAATCAGGCAGAGTAGTAGTAGATCACATCTTCCCTACCTCCCCACCCCATCTCAATGAGGGGCCGAGGGTGACAGGGACAGGAGGGAACTTAGAGGCTGCTCCTGAAAGAATGAGAGTGCATGCAGGAGTGGGCTGAAGTGTCATGAGCAAAATGAGAGGCTACACTACTAGGATGCCCCAGTGCTAGAGATGAGCCTTTCCTCTCCTCCCCTCCCCTCCCCTCCCCTCCCCCATGTTGCCTGACTCCAGCCTCACTTTTCATTCAGAGAGTTCAGATCTTCCTGGGTTATCATTTTCTGCTGCGTCTTAATGTTGCATGTGTGAAACACCAGCAAGCTGCTTCCCATTTTTTCTTTGAGTAATTGTGCTGTTGCCTTTAGTTCTGAGTTGTGTCCTGAAATTAGAAATTTTTTCCCCTACAAAGAGTTAAGGTCATACTGGAGCTGACTCTGTGACTTTTCTCCAGAACACCCTTCCTTCGAAGGCTTCCTACCCTTCCCCTGCCTTCCCCTCCGGGGCCATCCAACAAAGGCTGCTTGCCCAGAAGTCAGCATGGCGGCTCACAGATCCAATTGGAGCTAAGGTCTACAGAGTGTTGCTTCTTTCATTGTGATCAACGATTGATGTCATTTATTTTACAACAGTCTTCTAGAGTTGACCATATAAGGTCACTTAAAACAACTTGCCCAGAGGTCAGCCTGCTAATCAGTAGCAGAGTGGGCTTCAAAACCATTGGCTCTAGTTCTGTTCTGCAAATCTCCTTAGCTGTCCAGCCAACCACCCACCTGCTCATTTGTTCATTTGTTTAATTTTGGTTGACTGGGTTTTAACTCAGGACCTTGGCACTTGCCACATCTCCAGATGTATACTGGTTGAGACAGGATCTCCTTTTCAGCAGGCATACAATTGAACTCAGGGCCTTAGCTTTTTCACTCAAGGCTGGCACTCTACCATAAGCTATAGCTCCACTTCTGGCTTTTTGGTGGTTCATGAGTTGGGTGTTTCCAGCCTCGGCTTTGAACCTTGATGCTCAGATCTCGGCCTCCTGAGTAGCTAGGATTACAGGCATGAGATATTGACACCTGGCATTTGGGGGTATTTTTTTTGTTGTTTTTTAGGGTTTTTTGGTGGGGGGGTCAGTCTTGGAGCTTGAACTCAGAGCTTGGGTGCTAGCCCTGGCTTTTTCAGCTCATAACTGGTACTCTGCCAAGTGAGCCACACCTCCACTTCCAGTATCTTTCTAGTTAATTGGAGACATGCATCTTTCAGAGTTGTCTTCCTGGGATAGCTTTGAACTTCAATTCCCAGATTATAAGTGTAAGTAGTTAAGATTACAGGTCTGAGCCACTGGTGCCCAGCAGATCCTATTTTTATGCTTCCTCCATAATTGGGACCACAAATGCTTACCACTACTCAGTTAAGATGGAGCTTCCCTAGTTTTTCTGCTTGGGATGGAGTAGAACCTCAATTCTGAGCCCAGCCTTCCAAGTAGCTAAAATTATAAGCATGAACCATGAGTGTCTGGCTTCTGTTCCCTCATTTAAATGAGGGAAACATATAAACACAGGAGGACTAGCTAATCTAAGAGAAATTAAGGGAAAAGATTATATAGGAATGGTTTCCAATATAAATAAATCTGTACTTCTTTCTCCTTTTTCTGGAGGTATGTAGACATGTGTACAAACCGACTAGTTGATAGGGAGTTGGGAATGAAATAGCACAGACGCAGGCAAGGCCCCCTTGGCTGGCCATCTCTCACCTGCCTTGTACTCTCTTGTGAACCCATTATTTACAGCATCAGAAGGACCTTGACACTCTTCTCCCTCCAGTACATCCCATAGGGAAAGGTCTGTCCTACAGTAATGTGACCCCCAGTGTCCTTTTCCCCTTCACCAAATCAAAGCAGATTAATCTGTCAGCATCAATCAGGCTTCTGGAAGCCATCACATCCCCTGCATGATCCATTTCTTGAACCAGAGTCTTGTGTCTCTGAACATTGTGCCAGGAACAACCAGGGAAGAAAAGCCAATTTCATCTGGGAAAGGAGGGTACTGGAGCAAACTTTTAAATGTTCTTTTAGCAGCCTTGTCAAACAAAAGCCGAAGTTTCCAGGGTAATCAGAATCTGAAATGCTTCATCTTTTTTGCTTACACCAAGTGAGGCAGCCATGATATGGTAAGTAAGAGTGAACCTCACAGATCCCAGATTTTCTTCTGTCCCAGATTCTCTGGAGCCCAGCTGGACCAACGATGAAGGAAAGCTTGTCCCAAACAGCGAAGTGAGACCTGCTTTCTGCATCTCCCAAAGCAGAGTTCTTCCCTGTTCTGGGGGGGAGGGGGGAGAGGGAAAGACAGGCCCACTATCCAACCAGATTTTCACCCATGTTGAATGAACTAGGAAAGAATAAGGAATGTGAGCATGGGTGCCAGACTTCACATTACCTGCCCCACCTGGCTATGTCTTCCCTTGGCTCTGATCCCTGAGAAAGCTACCATCAGGCATCTGAAAGTTATGAGTATTATTATAAAGGCTACCTCTCAGGCTAAATAAACAGCTAAGTGGAGACAGGTAAGGCCAGTACCTTCTTTCTTTATGGACTCAAAGAGTAGCCTACATGAGTTTGGGCCAGAATAATGCACAAGGCATCTACAATTTATTGAGTTGGAATAAAGGAATGAACTATAGGTGGGGATCAATCAAGCAATGACCATGGCTGTGTCAGGTATGAGCAACTTTAGAACCAGGTCCCCAAATGTCACAGTAGGGTACATAGTAGTTAAGACACAGAACAAGTACAGCTAGCATCTGTAGGGAACAGGCTGGGAACAGCCTCCCTCTGTGCCACATGCTTCCTGGTACACTATTTTAGGGAGATGCAGACCCTTTATCCTTTTGTCAGTCATGGGGCTTGAACAATGGGCCTAGGCACTGTCCCTAAGCTCTTCAACTTAAGGCTAGCATTTTATCACTTTTAGCCACAGCATCACTTCTGGTTTTCTGGTGGTAAACTGGAGATAAGAGTCGCATGAACTTGCTTGCCTGGGCTGACTTTGAGCCATAATCCTCAGATCTCAGCCTCCTGAGTAGCTAGGATAACATGTAAGAGCCACCAGCACCTGGCTGCAAACTTTTTTTTTTTTTTTTAAGTCTGGATACCACCTCAACTCTTCACCTTTCTTTTATAGAGGGCAACTGGTCCTACCCTTCAGACAGAAGCAGCCCAGCTTGTCTTTTGCCTCTACATCCTTCCATGCTGAAGAACACTAAGGTGATGTGATGCTAATGGTAAACACTGTTCTAATGCTCCCAGCAGCCGTAAGGGGAGTATGAATTGGAGTATGAAACTGAAACTGAAACTGAGGAGTAACTTGATAAGATCACATTGGCAGTAAGTGGCAGAGCTGGGATTTGAACAAAGGTTACTATTGATGTGTTCTACACCTTTCCCAAACTGTACTCTGGAAGGCACTTCCACAGAAGCCAGTGGAGCAGCCCACTTTCAGGCCTAAGCTATGGCTTTCTCCTCCCAAAGCTGTGGAGGTCCCCACTTGGGAAGGGAGCAGTAGCTGGACTTAGGCAAAGATCCCACACTCAGCATGACAGCCTCCCACCCCACCCTGCCCCCACATGCTCAAAGGATGTTGCGAGGCTAGACAGGGCTCGAGAGTAGCCAGGCTGCTGGGGGGAAGACCTTGTACCTCTCCTAAGAACCTCAGATAATACTATACAAGACATCTGAAAGGCAATGTCCTCAGAAGATAAGACTCCATTCACTGTAGGTCTCCCCACTCCCTAGCACTGTGAGCCTCAAGAAGTCCTGGGGTATCTCTAGCTCTCCCACTCATATTCATGGCAGCTCTTCCTAACAGCCTCAGACTTTGTACCTCTCCTAGGAGTGGAACATCATACTGCACACAACACCCTGAAAGGCCAGTGTCCATGAGAGATAAGGATTTCACCACTATACAGCCCCTCCTCCTCCTCCTGGCATATTTTTTTTTTTTGGGGGTGGGTCATGGGGCTTGAACTCTGGGCCTGGGTACTGTCCCTGAGCTCTTCAGCTCAAGGCTACCCCCCTACCTGGGAACCACAGCTCCACTTCCCATTTTCTAGTAATTAATTGGAGATACGAGTCTCAGGGCTTTGTAGTGCCCAGCCTTGGCTTTGAACCTTGATCCTCAGATCTCAGCCTCCTGAGTAGCTAGTATTACAGGCGTGAGCCACCAGGCCGGGCTTCCTCCTGGCATTTGGGAATTCAAGAAGTCCTGGAGTCCATCTTTCCCTCCCAGTCAGGCCCACGGCTAGGGGAACTCCCTTCTATCAATTCCCACCTCCCTACCCTACCCACCCCCACCCCCACCTGTCAAGTCAAAAGCACAAGACCTATCCAGGAGTAGCCAGGTAAACACAGAATTCTGCTAACTCGGGGCTGGGAGTTTGGCCTAGTGGTTAAAGTGCTTGCCTAGCATGCTCGAAGACCCGGGTTCGATTCCTTGGTACCACATACTTAGAAAAAGCCAGAAGTGGTGCGGAGGCTCAAGTGGTAGAGCTCTATCTATCCTTGAGAAAAGTCCAACGACAGTGCTCAGGCCCTGAGCTCAAGCCCCAGGACTGGCAAAAGAAAAAAAAAGAATTTTGCTAACTTGCCAAGATCTAGACCAAACCCCTCCAGCCCCACTGGCTATAGCTAGGCCAGTAAGACCAGCAGTCCAGCAGTCCCCACACTATCCTCCCCCTCCAAGAAGCAGAGGGCAGACACAGTGGGAAACAGGAACACAAGGCCCTTTATTTGCATTTCTTAGAATACTGTACAAAGGGTGTAAAAATCCTATTCACACTTTGCTTAGAAAGATTGTTGAGGTGAAAGTTCCCTAGGACATACACAGACAGGGTGGGAGTGGAAGGCCCTGCAGACAGAAAGTAGGGCAAGTGACTTCTCCCCTTCCTCAGCCCCTCAGGAGAGGGCTCCGGCCACACCCTTCCAAATCCCCAGCAGGACTGGGGAAGCCTCTTCTCAGGTAGAGACTTGGCTGGCAGCCACCCCCTGTCCCTTCCACTGCCCTGCTTGGCAGGGGCACTGTAGGACTCTGCAGCCACCAACCTCACATGAGGGTGGCCTCGCAGCCCCTCCTGTGCATGCCACACGCAGGGCCCTACCCCCCCCCCCTCCCGGCAGCTCTCTCAGGTCTGTGTTGGGGTGGAAGAGCCCCAGCATCGGCAGTGTCTGTCACAGCTTCCCCACTCTTACCTCCTCGCAGAGGGTGGTGTCAAACCAGACCCCGTGTTTATTCTCCACCCGTGTTCTTCCCCCATGCCAATCCAGGAGCTTCGAGCCCAAGCAGCCTCTCTTCCCTATCCCCATCACCATTCCGTGGGTGAACTAACTAACCCTCCAAGCCAGCTCCCTTCTCTGTTCCCATCAGAAAGGAAGTTAGGCTCTCGCTGTGCCTGCTCCCCCCAACCACACCCCCCAGCATGGGCTCCGGCTGCTGGGGCTCACTTCTAAGCCTCAGCTCCCCATCCCCAGCCTCCACCAGGACCAGCATAGCAGAGCCTATGCCCACCCACCCCACTTTCACTCGCCTCACCCTCCCCACTCTCAACCTACACCCAGGATGGGCTGCATGAGAGTCACCAAGACTGAGTCTTGGATCAGATCAACTCTCTACCCAGAAGGGTGAGGTATCGTCACACACTTGCTTTGTTATGTACAAAACACAGAGTGTTCCCTCCACAAACCAAAGAACTGAAGGGGAACAATCTAGAAGCTGTACCGTCCCTCTGATCCCATACAGGGCTTAAAGTGCTTTGCCACCTGAGGGTAAATAAGTGAGCAGGGGTCTCTCCTTGGCTTGTCCCAACCTCACAGGTCCACATTACCTGGGAGTTCAGCCCCTTCCACAACCACCCCATGGAGTCTCTACTCAAAAGGCAAAAAGGAAAAGGTCAAAAAAAATCTGAATGGGTTCGAGCCCAGGGGCTCACCCCCAACCCCACTACAAGCTACTCCAAGTCGGCTACTGGGGATGCAGGGAGCCAGGCCCAGGGCATGACCCCATCTCCGGTAGTGTCCAGAGGCTCCTGTCTTCAGCATCACAGCAAAAGCTTTCTACCCTGCCCCTGCCATCACAGGCTAGGGAAGGGGCTGCATCCTCAGTACTTATTGATTCCAAAAATCCGGACTCCGTGGAGCTGGGGCAGCTTGGGAATGAGCACGCTCATCAAGGACACTGTGTTGAGGATGAAATGGATGTGGTCGTACTTGGTGTAGAAGCTGGTGAGGAAGTACCTAGAAGGAGGAGAAGACAAGGTGAGATCAAACACGGGAGAGCCCCTTCCTCTCTTCCCAAATCCTGAGAGCTGAGGAGATCTGGCAGGGGTCCCAAAACAGAAGCAGGGTGGCAAGATGTCTTGGGCTAATGAGGCCCCTCCTGACCCAGGCCTATGACCAGTGATAAAACCCAGGGATCCATCCATCCCTTGCTTCTGTTCATCTCAGAACCAAAGGCCAGAGCCTGGGACAGGGTTAGGGGGGACCAGCTAGGCCCAGACTTCCCAGGATTGCTTTGCCTGCTGATGCCTCCCTCCAGCAAAAGTACTCACAGCACAATGGGTGTGATGGTCAAGAACTTTCGAGAAGCTGTGAACTGGACCCCATAGTCCATCTGCTCCCAGTGGGTTAACAATCTTGCTTTACCCTGGTCCGGGGTCTCAAAAGGTGTGCCTTTCACTGTGTGCAGGAAGATGTACATGCCCTAGAAAAAGACACTGTGGTCAGAGGACATGAGAGGCAAAAGTCCCCAGCTCAGTTCCTCCCTTGTCAGACAGAGGGTCTATGGTCTCCCTCTGCTGAACAGGGGTATGTGGGCAGATAAGCACGATGGAGCAGCAGAGAGCCTGGGGCAAGAACAAGGGACCCAGGGGGAAAGGCCACCAACAGAGGACAAGGAGGCAAGTGGAAGGAATGCCCAGAAGGGTGCAAGTGGAATATAGTGTGAAAGCCTAAATAAGGAAAGGAGACTTTCCACAGCAGGCTGGGCACCATGCTTCCTGGGTCCCTGGGAACCCTGGAGCTCTCGGTTGGGAACCAAGTCCTCCAGATCTACAGCCCCCCCATACTGGAGACAGATAATTCTGCACCTTGGATTCTTCCTGAAGGTATGCACAGGGCTCAGGAGGGGGAGCAGGGCAGAGACAGAAGCTGGGCTCTGGTGACAGGTGTTGTCAGGACATCACCCAGCTATCTAGTCCACATCTGGCAGGCTTCCCCTACCCCTCAGCCCTGGCAGCCAGCAGGGTCTTACCATGTTGTGGATGAGGTTGGTGAGGGTCCAGACGACAGGGACACTCACGAAGGGGATGCTAAGCAGTACGACGTGGAGGAGCCCAATGGCCAGCACGTAGGAGAGCCAGATGCCTCGGCTGTTCATCACCCGCGTGTTGGGGTTCACCTCGCTGTGTGCTGTACCCACATTCATCCTGCCACCCTCGCTGAGGTTTGCTCTGCAAACAAGCAGCACAGGTGAGACGGGCCACACTACCACCTTTCCTATCCCTCACATGCTCTGGTGCCCTAGAACTCCACACAGTCCACTGCTTTGAGTTGCAAGCCCGGAGGCTAGAGTCCACATGCTTTCCCACAGTTGAGCTGTTTTAGCACCGGGCTGTTCCATGTATCATCTCACCAAGACACTGCACTCACAGTGCCTGGGAGGGACAAGGCATCAAGGAACTTAGCCCTAGAACAGAGCAATCAATGAACAACCCCCATCTCACATTTCCACAGGGGCCACTTCCTGCTGGGAAGGAGAAAAGGCTTGCTCCCCTAACATTCCCCCCACCCCCCAGCACAAGCCCTGCTGTCTCCATCTCACTGAGGAGCTGACAGAAGTCATCTGCCTCAAGTTCCCCCTGTAAGGATAAAAGGAGACTCGGCCCGTGAGTACAGGCAGCAGTAAAATACGCTGAGGTCCCTATGTCCATTCACCTCTAATTCTTCAACCCTGGATCTCCCCAAACCTCAGCCCATCGTGACTGACAGAGCAGAAAGGAGAGGGGGGGAAAAAAAAAAGCAGGCCAAGAACAACCTTTGGTCAGATTGGAAGGCTCCTTTTTGACATCACTAAACTGTTTTATCCATTTGGCAGTCACTCAGGCTACCCTTTGGGATGTTACCCACTCTGCTGACAAACTACTAGAGCCCTTTACCCTACCAAGAAGAAGGGAGGAAGCCTCGGACTAGTGACTCACGCCTGTAATCCTAGCTAATCAGGAGGCTGAGATCTGAGGATCACTGTTCACAGCTAGCCGAGGCAGGAAAATCTATGACTCTTACCTCCAACAGACCACCAGAAAATAAGAAGTGCTGCTGTGGTTTATAGTGGTAGAGTGTTAGCCTTGAGCTAAAAAAGCTCAGGATCAATGACCCAAGCCCTGAGTTCAAGCTCCACAACACACACACACACACACACACACACACACACACACACACGAAGTGTTGGAAGGCAGGACAGAGCAGATGGCCAAATGCTACAGCTTCCAGGAAGGGTGTGAGACATTAATCTACCCCTCCCAAGGATACAAAATCATACCAATGGCCTCCCTCCTACTATCTCCTTTCCTGTCTCACCAGGTGCCTGGACACCTGTTTACAAGTGTAAATTATAGCACCATAACTTCTCCTGACCAATTCCAAAGGTAGGAGGAACCAAAGAAGCTGCTCTCAATGCCCAGGAAATAATGGAGGCAGCAACTCAAGAGTAGGCAGAAACAGTAGGGAGGGAAGGATTTTTGCCTGTCTGGAGCTAGACTATCTCAAATTCCCTGGGGGCCCTGTGATCAGCAGAAATGAGATGGGAGCAGGTTCATCTCTGTCCTGACTACTAAAGACCTCAAGATTGTCACCATGAAAATAGCCCTTTCCCCATTCAGAAAGGAATCCCAGATGGAGATAATTCTGCAAGTTCCCAGAATACCTTTCCTTTACCATCACTGTGGCCAACCCCCTCAGAAAACTGCCTGTCTTGGGCTAGGATTCCAGCCAAGCCTCTGTAAGCATGAGAATTCTCATGGGTCAGTCCCTTATTTATAGGATAATGAGAATGATTTTCCTCTTCTCAAACAGCTCCAAGCCTAGAGATCTCAGGGAACTATGACCCACAATAGTTTCTCAACATGCAAACAGATAGGAGCTGGCCTGGAGTGCACCCTGATGGAAGGAAGGCTCCTGGGGCCTATCACTTAGCCCATTAAGTTGGATAATTGTCCTAACAGAAACTCAAGGAACTAGAAGTGTCAGATGTTTACCTTCCCAGAGCCTTGGGGTTTCAGTTACCCAGACACAGCCCCTGGGACACCAACTACATAAAAACTAGGGGCAGAGCTGGCTGTTGTGTCTGGCTGACACGTGGAGAGTTCTGAATAGCCACTAAGGAAAGGCAAAGAGTTCCCTAAATCTCATCAGAAACTGCTGCCTTGAGGGCATAGGTGCAGATCCTTACCCTTCCTAACCGCTTGTCCAAGACAGACAAAAACCTGGCTGAATCCCAGACCACAAGATCTCACACCGCTTTGTGGCTGTGACAGGCCAAAAAAAAAAAAAAATTTCCTTTGCAAGTCCGGGGAAGAGAAGAAGATGGTAGCTCATGACTGTAATCCTAGCTACGCAAGAAGCTTAAAATCTGAAGGAATGAGGTTCAAAGCTAGTCCAGGCTCCATCTCCAAATTAGTAAAAAAAAAATTAAAATTGGGCTGAAGGCATGGCTCAAGTGGTAGTGCCAGCTGAGTAAACAAGCTGAATAAGCTTGAGGCCCTGAGTTCAAACCCTGGTAACAAAAACAACAAACAACAACAACAACAACAACAACAAAAAAAAACCCAAAAACTTAAAGAGGGGGCTACACCAAGGTCCTAGCTCACACTGGGAAATTTTTCCTGATGCCTAAATACTAGATTCCCTGAGGATATCCTAGGAGACCCTCCCTTAAAAAGATCAATAAACTAAGGAAAGGCCTGGGAGAAACATTCTTGAGACAGCCAAGGGACCTGTGTATGCCACTTCCACTAGTAATTCATTGACCCTTCTACCAGAAGTGGGGACATAGGAAGAACAGGATGATAGAGGCAAATGGGTCCCCAAGGAGCTTGAGACTGAAAAGTTTTGCTGTCACAGCTGGCAGGTTGCTGCTAGTAAGTACTAGGGCCCGATGTGGTTTCATAACCTGCCTCCAACCAGAGCCTGCAACAACTCTGTTAACCACTTTCTTGCTGGCAGCTCTTTCCCAGCCCCTCTCCTGGACACCCAAATATCACTCACCCTCCGGGCCGTCAAATCCTCAGGCCAAGGCCAAAGTACACCTCGGGCTAGCCACCAGGTGAGGGCTTCCCATTTCCTGCCCCCGGCTTAAAGCGGTTTCCTTAAAACAGCGAATCTCCAGCGTCTGGGGAGTGAGCACCACCACACAGGCCGATCCCGCTTTGAACCCGCACCCCACGGGGGAGTTAGTGGCAGCACCCCACAGGGTTCCTGAAGCTCCAACTCCCCCCGCAGCAACCATGCAATCTGCAGGACCACAAATTGCGTTCACACCCCTCCGGGACCCGGAGTGGAGAAGGAGGGGAAAGAAAGCGAACTCTCACTAGCTCGCTCGCAGGGAAGAAAGAGGAGGTGGAGTCCTCACTATTGTTGGGGCTCGGGTGAGACCTCCGGCTGGAGAAGGGAGGGAGGGAGGAGGAGGATTCCGGCTCTGCTCCCCAAGCACTCGGGAGCCCGGCCAGGTCCGGGGCTCAACCCTCATTTCCACGCGTTCCCCTTGCCCCGGAGGCAACCAAACCTTTATTCCCCCGTGTCCGGCCGCTCCCCGCCCCCCTACTCCCAGCCGACGCTCCGGGCGCCCGCGCCCCGCCGTCCCGCCCCCGGCCCCGGCCCCCAGCGACCACTTTCCTCCCCCCGCCCCTCCCGGACCGATGCACCCCCTCCACCGCCACTCGCCCCGCCCGGGGCTCCTCCAGCCCCGGGGTGCCTTCCCAAGAGCCCGCATCTCCCCCTCCCGCCCCTCCGCAAACTCTGGGGCCTCCCAATCCCGCCACTCCGAGGCTGCCAGTCTCGACTCACAGAGTCCGAAGGTCGAAGGTCCGAGATGGAGACAAGGGAACAGAAGCTACGGCTGCTCCAGCCGCGGTAACAACCAGCGGCGGCAGCCACCCCGCTGGCAGCTCCGGCCGAATCAGCGTCCCGCGCCGGTGCCCACCCCTATGACGTCACCCCACGCGCCGGCGGCGCGGTTCCTCCTGGGAGTTGTAGTTTCTACCCTGTCTCTGTAGTGGCCACCTCCCCCGCCCCTCCCCTGCCCGGCCCTTCTTGCAAGTTATGTTTCTCTCGCTGCTCGCCCGCAGGCTCCAGAGTTTGTGCTCCTCGCTATGGCCTCGCCCCGAAGTATTTCCCAGTCACCTGATAGTGAGATCAGATGGTAGCACTTCGGTGCATAACAATTCCAGCTTTTGCCTCTGCGCCTTGCAGGTGTGGTTTTACCCTGGCCCGGATTTTGCAGGTGAGGAAACTCAAGAGTTTTAAGTAACTTAGAGTAGTAGATCCTTGCTGGGATAGTCTGACCGCCGTGCAGAGGTTGAACCACAACGCCTCACTTGCCTGAGCCCTGGCCCCAGAGCGGGTCCTCCAGAAACCAGCCACTCCGACCCTTCACTTTGCTGGACCCTCCTAGGATCAGATTTCCTGCACACTGGCTAGGGTAGTGAAGACAGCCTGTGGGGAGCACTGGTCCAGAGCCTGGTCACACCTAATCCCAGCTTCTTCTCCGTCAGATCAAGTCAGAATACAGCTACATGTCATGGAAAGATGCAGAGCCTGAGCTTCTGTCTCCAGTCAGTGTATGTGGTTTCAGGTGGACCCACGATGCCCACCAGTTTTCACATCTGGCTGCTCTAAAGGAAAAGGCACAGGTTTTACTGCCAGGCAGGCATAGTGTTGACACTCCTTTATTGGTAGTGTGACCCACAGTACCTCCATTACTCTCTAGTTCCACACTTACTACATCCTCCCTGCAATGTGCATAAAGCCCCTATTGCAGAGTAGGAAGCTGCTGAACTAAATAGCAATTAAGGTCTCCTAAGTCTGTTACTCTCTCCACTTTAACCAGAGTGCCTCTGGGTAGTTTCCACTTCTCCACCCAGCTTCTCTCTGTCTATGCTATGTGTAGCAGGGCTGGAATAGCAGGATCTGATGTCATGAATGCTGATCTGGCTGGCCATAAATGTACCTTGAACTGAATGTACAGGGGCAGAAAGAAGACTGTCCCAGGCAAACAGACTAAACTTCCCTCAGACCACCCACCCATCCTGAGGGGGCTGCCAAGAGACAATCATCACATAGCGTCTTTGGGAGGTCTCTAGGGGGCACCAATCAGGTATATGAGTGTCCCAGAGCTTCAGTTTCTCAAATATTTCCCAGGCCATTGGCCCAGGAGTATATCTCCCAAGATCTAACTAATCAGGCCTACTGAAAAAGTCCTTGCCTCATGTCCCCTAAAAATGTCTCCTGACAGGTGGAAGTTCCTTGTAATCAGTCTTCTTCACACAGAAGTAAACAACTTGAGTGATATGTTTACAGGAAGCTGCGTAACATTGAGGTGAAAAAGACATCTCTATATTTTCAAAAGTGCACCTGCTTGACTCCTTTATCTATTCTTCAGGATTCTTCCATCTTCTGCCAAGTAGGTCACACTCTGGCTCCCTGCCAGCTCGGTGATCAGACAGGGTCCATGTCTCAACAAGACTGCTCAACACAGTCAGTCTAACAGAAAGGTTACTGGATAAGTCATGGCCTAACTCTTGTTATCAAGATAGTGTGTTGTTTTGACAATAAGAGCAGAATTCTGACTCACTCTGGGCTTGTGACAAGTTGTCAGTCACATTCTGCTTTATTTAGCAGGAGGCTCTTTCATGATCTTTCTCCTCCTCTAACTCTTCGATCTCATAATTACTTCACCAAACATCTAGCTGTGACTAGGCTTGGACACCATTCTAGATGAGTGACAAAAATCTTGCATAGTGCCAGAAAATATGCAACCACTTAAACAAGTGGCTGTATGTCTCAAGAAGCTGAAAAATTGTTCATGCCTGGAAACCATGATTACATGCCTGGTAGGGCATTTTAAGAAAGACAACCTTGTACAGGAAAAACGATAAGTTGTGAGGCTGTCCATTCTAGCAAGATGTAGAGTAGTGGAAAGCTAAGAGTAACTTAAGTCCTCAAGAAAAGAGTTATAGTCTAGCCACTGTGGTTTGAAGCCTGGAAAGTTTGTGAGACCCTTATATCTGATAACTCAGAAAAAGCCAGAAGTGGCACTGTGATTCCAGTGGTAGAGTGCTAGCCTTGAGCACAGAGAGGATCAGAGACAAAGCCTAGCCATGAGTTCAAGCCCCAGAGCCAGCAAAATAAAATACCATTCAAAAGCCTTGTTTGACCCTGATTCAAGCAAATCAACTTAAAATAGGATTTTTTAATTAGACCAGTAAAATTTTAATTATCAGACTGATATCTTAGAAAATTATGTGTCCTAGGTCAGTGTCCTCAAGGTCTGTTGAAGATAGTGGCACTTTTAATGCTAATGGGCACTAAACACCGATGCCCATCTTTAATGGGCCTCAGAGCCTATTGCATTGAAGACAGTAGCCTAATGGGAGGTGTTCAGATTACTAAGCAGGTGCTCTTGAATGAGATAATGGGACCTTACCCGTTCTTGTCTTCTGTCTTTTCCTTCGGGCCATGCTGTGTGTGTTTTATTCTGTCATAGGTGCCATCTGGGCCTTACCACAACTCCAAAAGCATTATGGACTGAAATGTTCAAAACTATAAATGGAAATAAAGCTGCTTAACTGAAAAAATAAGAAATCATATCTTCTCCTCCTCCTCCTCTTCCTCCTCCTCCTCCTCCTCCTTCTTCTTCTTCTTCTTCTTCTTCTTCTTCTTCTTCTTCTTCTTCTTCCTCTTCCTCTTCCTCTTCCTCTTCTTCCCAGTCCTCTGGCTTGAACTCAGGGCCTGGGCATGTCCCTGAGCTTCTTTTGCTCAAGGCTAGCATTCTACCACTTGAGTCACAGGGCCACTTCCAGCTTTTTCTGTTTATCTGGTAGTGAGGAATCGAACCCAGGGCTTCATGTATGCTAGGCAAGCATTTTACTACTAAGCCACATTCCCAACCCCGGAAATTATATATTCTTAAAAAAATACATTCTAGAACATGATACTGTTTTTCAGTACTGGCAACTAAACCAAAGTTCTTCTATGTATAAGGTTCGATGAAAGGAGAGCACCACATTGTTTAGGCAAAGAAGAGTTTATTGGGGGGAGACCAAACTTCCAGCCCACACAAGATAGAAAGTGTGTGAAAAGGGAAAAGAGGGAGGGAAGGAGAGAGGAAGAGAAAAAGAGGGAGAAGAGATGGAAGCATGCAGAGAGAATGGAGAAGAGAAAAAACACACTATGTTGAAAATGGTTGGCAATGAGAGTGAAAAAAAACTGGGAAAGAATGAGGGAAGGGATGATCTTGTCCAAAAATAAATACATTCTTTACTTATGTAACTGTAACCCCTATGTAATCACCTTTAAAATAACAATTTAAAAATAAAAACAGACTTTCTACTCGGGTAAAAGAAAAAATCTTTCAGAGATAAATATTAAACTGTGTATGAAATGATGCAATGCCTGGATTTGCTCCAAAATAACCTTGGCTGGGACATAGGGAAATAAATAAATGAACCATAGGTAATGCAAAGCTGTATAACAGGGTCATGAGTTTCCTTATATAATTTTCTCAACTTTTTTTCCCCAATATTTGAAATGATTCCTTAAAAAAGAAACTTTTTTCTGAATGTGCATTGATTAAGATAAGGAAAACTAGAGCAACACTGGTGAGATCCTAGCACCACGGTCAACTTCCAGTTCCTCTTGTTGCTAGCCGGGAGACATAACTTTCCATTGTCTCATTTCTAAATATAGATGGTGATGATCATATATCCACCTCGTTTGTGAAGATAACACTCATAAGTAGATGTAAAATATTTGGAACAAATCCTGACACATAGTTAAGTGCTTGATATGTATTGCCTTTTAGTCATTATTCCCACATTTGAATGGTCCTGCCTATAACCTCCCTCCACCAGCCTATGGAAATTCAGTAAAATACCAACACCTCATATTAGGATGGATGGAATCAGGGTGATCTTTTTCATTCTCTTGTTTCCAACTTTGTGCAATCTGATATTACCTCTTTTAAATGTTTCATGAAATGTGCTTTTAAAACAGCCACTGGGGGGAGGGAAATGGGTACCAAGACATGTGAAAGGGTATCAATGTATGTGAATTAATGCACCTTCTATCTGGCAAATATCATGTAACCCTTTTACTAATTACAATAAAATAAAAAAAAATGTAAAAATAAATAAATAAAATAAATTAAAAAAAAATAAAACAGCCACTGTCCTGAGCCCTCCCCCCACCCCACCCCTATCCCTCAATGCTCTGGAAGCTGCTTAGTCTGCTGAAGTAGACACATTCCCCAGCCTTGGGGTGTTTCCATCTGGGTGAGGGGGCAGTGGGGCCTCTGCTTATAACAGGAGACAGGGAACACATCCCCAGCAGTGGCAGAAGCTGGGAGGGAAGGACATCAGGAAATGGAGCCTCTTACCCTAACCCTAGAGCAGAGCAGCCACCCTTCCCTCCTACTACCCACCAGCTCTCCCACCTCACCCCTGCTTCCAGCGAGGGAGGTGCTGAAGTCAATCAAGCCAGAGCAGGTGCAAGGAAAGAAAGAGTGTTTGTTCCATTGACATCAGAGTTTGTACATGAGGACACTGCAGGTGTGAAGGAAAATGGAGGACAGGTTACCAAGCAGACAAACCAAAACTGAGAACCAAAGAGAGAGAGGGGGAAACAGGAAGGAATGCAAAAAAACAAAAACAAAAACAAAAACAAAACCCAGGTTGCAGCCCCAGCAGGCACGTTCCCTACCTCCCTCTCCCGGTCTCCCTATATTGGTAATTGGTAATTTGGGGCTTCAAAAGGAAAAACCAGAACCTCCCCACTCTGAGAATCAAGGGCACTTCAAGAACCTTTCTGCTGGGCACTGGTGGCTTATGTTTGTCATCCTAGCTTTCAAGGAGGCTGAGATCTAAGGCTTGCAGTTCAAAGCCAGCTTGTATAGGAAAGTCCATGAGACCCATCTCCAATTAACCACCAAAAAGCCAGAAGTGGAGCTGTGGCTCAAGTGGTAGAGTACCAGGCTTGAACATAAAAGCTCAGGGACAGCATTTCAGCCCTGAACTCAAGCCCCAAGATTGGCTGGTGTTCACACACAAACACACACACACACACACACACACACACACACACACACACACACACGCACACGCACACGCACCCCACTGGAAGTAGAGACTATCAGTCTTGAGAGAAAAAGTTAAGGCACTGAGTTCAAGCCCAAGTATGGGCAAAACAAACCAACAATTTTCAATTCCCATACCTCTTAGTATGAACCATTCTTTCCCAATAATAAAAGCAGTTTAGAAAACTGGAACTATATTGCAGAGCACAGGGCAATGCATAAAATCTGTAGCTTCCTGACAAGACCGTCACCCCCCCACACACACACCCTTCTAAACCTATACCTAGTAGGTTGTACCTAGCTGGAAGTTCTGGGTGGGCCTGGCCCCAGACCAGCTTCCTCTGCCTTCTTCAGAACTTACAGTGTTCCAGGCACAGGACAAAGGGCCTGATGTGAAAAACTCCATCAGATCTGCTTTCCCCTGCTTGGCTGATTGCTCTGCAATGGACTCCCATGTACATTTCCTGTGCAGAGCAGATGCTCATCCATTATTAGCTGAACCGCTACACTTTTGCCACTCCCAGCACACTTTGCTCTCTTTAGCTCCTGTCTCAACCTGTAATGTTTTTCCTCCTTTCTTTTCTTTTTTTTTTTTTTTGCCAGTCCTGGTCTTGAACTCAGGGCCTGAGCACTGTCCTTGGACTTTCTTAAGGCTAGTGCTCTACCACTTGAGCCTCAGCACCACTTCCAGCTTTTTTCTATATATGTGGTACTGAGAAATCAAACCTGGGTCTTTGTGAATGCTAGGCAAGCACTCTACCCCATGTGGATTTTTTTTGTGACAGCCCTGGGACTTGAACTCAATTACCAATATAGGACTGGGAGAGGGAGGTAGGGAGAGTGCCTACTGGGGATACCACCTGTTTTTCCCATCCCTTCCCATTTCCCTCTCACTCTTTGGTTCTCAGGGGATCCACTCAGTTTTGGTTTGTCTGCTTGGTAACCTATCCTCCATTTTCCTTCATGCCTTGTTCAAAGTAGGAAGAAAAGTAGGGTCTAGCCCCATTCTCTCTTTGACAAGTCAAAGACTGTCCCAGAAAACCCTTCAATTTCTCCTTAGATGCCACTGACCAGAATCAGACCACCTCCAGCTCCAGTTACCAAGAAGGTAGGAAAGATTAGTGGTAGGATTTCTGATATCTGAGGGACCAATCAGGCTCACTCACCAGGAACTAGGTACATGATAACACCCCAATCCAGTTTTATCACAGAAGGAGGTAAAGAATGAATACCAAGTGGGCAACCAGCAGGTTATGCCATATTATTTACTCTCTCTGTGTGTTTCAGAGCTCCTGGTATCTAAGTCACTTGAAGCAGACGTGGCATTTATACATGGTGATGATGTGTGCCAATGTGCCACATCTCCTAGACCAACAGGTCTCAATTCAGACTGCCCATTAAAAACACCTGGGAGTT
Organism: Megascapheus bottae; assembly: GCF_031878675.1. NCBI lineage: Eukaryota > Metazoa > Chordata > Mammalia > Rodentia > Geomyidae > Megascapheus > Megascapheus bottae. Next base: position 34,144,320 of record NC_143525.1, read on the forward strand.
TTAGAAAGAAAGCCTAGTACCCATACCCCATCCATGGACATTTTAATTTGATCACCCCACGGCTTACATTTGTAATCCCAGCTACTCAAGAGATGAAAATATGAGGATCACAGTCCAGACATATGGAGGCAAAAAAAAAAAAGGGAGAGAGAGAGAGATGCTGCCGAGGGGGGGTGGGGAGATGGGGGGTAGGAGGGGAGACAAAAAAGACTAGCCAAAGCATGGTGGCTCACGCCTGTAATACTAGCTACTCAGGAGGCTGAGATCTGAGGATCAAGGTTCAAAGCCAGGAAGTGGGGCCTGGCTCAAGGATAGGGTGGTACCCTTGAGCTGAAGAGCTTAGGGACAGCACCCAGGCCAAGTTCAAGCCCCATGACCCACCCCCCCCCCCAAAAAAAAGAAAGAAGGAAAGAAAGCATGAGGGCCCCGAGTTCAAATTCCAATGCTTCTAAGCAATATTTTAAGTTGGTCCAGATCAATCACCAGTGTAAATCGCCACTAGCGATTCTAATGTGCAGGGGGTTTTTTGTTTGTTTGGTTTGGTTGGTTTTTTTGTCAGGCATTTTGCTTGAACTCTGGGCCTGGGCATTGTCCCTGAGCTCTTCAGCTCAAGGCTACCACCCTACCCCTTGAACCACAGCACCAGTTCCAGTTTTCTAGTGGCTAATTGAGCCAGGAGTTTGGCCTAGCGGTAGAGTGCTTGCCTAGCATGCACAAAGGCCCAGGTTCGATTACTTGCTACCACATACATAGAAAAAAGCTGGAAGTGATCCTGTGGCTCATGTGGTAGAGCTCTGGCCTTGAGAAAAGTCCAAGGATAGTGCTCATGCCCTGAGTTCAAGCCCCACGCCTGGCAAAAAGAAAGAAAAGAAAAAAGAAAAACAAGAAAGAAAGAAAAGAAAAAGGTGGAAATGGTGCTGTGACTCAAGGGACAGAACTCTAATCCTGAGAAAGCCCAAGGACAGCCAGCGTTCAGGCCCTGAGTTCAAGCCCCAGGGCTGGCACAAATAAATAAATTATTAAAAGAAAAAAAAAAGTCTCACATTCTTTAGTGCCCAGGCTGGCTTTAAACCACAATCCTCAGATCTCAGCCTTCTGAGTAGCAGCTAGGATTACAGGCTTGAGTCATCGCACCAGGCTTCAGTGTCCTATTTCTTGAGCCCTGCTCTGGGCAGACACTCTCAATCAAACACAACCACAGCTCCAGGGGGCCTGTCCAACATGTCACCAATATCCAGGCTCAACTCTCAGGCCTTAGCTAAATCCCTTGTTAGTGTGAGAAAAAAATAATAAGAGGAAGGGTTCCACAAGCCTCCTTCCCACATTCAGCCACAGTCCCAAAATGCATTCCCAATGCATTTTTGCTTCTCCTATCTCAGTAAAGAAAATGTATTTTGTCTGATTCCTTGGACAAATGTGAGTCTGAACATTGTCCCTGTTGATGTCACAGGGACAAGTCAAAGTTGAGCACATTCCTAGAGGTGATAGCATCTGTTATCTGATTCTTGCCCCATCAAGCTTCTGACATTTCTTGCTCAAGGGTAACCACAGGCTCAGCTCCAAGGACAGGCAGCCTACACCATCATAGGCCCACATATTTGCTAGTTGCTCGGAAGGATTTCACGCTGGGTTGCTAAAATCAGGAAGGGAAGCCATAATATATTCTAGAAGACAGTGACATAATGACAACTAGCATTTGCAGAACAATTTATACAGTTCCTCACATCCACTTAACGCTAACAGAACCTGTCAACCCTATAGCAATATTCTCTCTTGCAAAGGCAGATACCAGTGGGGCAGTGGTAGCTCATGCCTATAATCCTAGCTACTCAGGAAGCTGAAATATGAGGATCATAGTTCAAAGCTAGCCTGGGCAGAAAAGTCTGTGAGACTCTTTTCTCCAATTAACCATCAAAAAGTAGAAATATGGCTCAAGTGGTACAGCACCAACCTTGAGGAAAAAAAAAGCCAAGTGAAGCTGGGCATTGGTGGCTCACGCCTGCAAATCTTAGCTACTCAGAAGGCTGAGATCTGAGGATAGTAGTTTGAAGCCAGCCCCGGCAAGAAAGTCTAATAAGGTACTCATAAAAGCCCAGAGGTTGTGCTGTGTCTTAAGTGATACAGCATAAGCCTTGAGCACAAAGAGGATCAAGGACAGAGCCAAGCCCTGAGTTGAAGCCACAGGATTGGCAAAAAAAAAAAAAAAAAAAAAAAAGCCAAGCGAGAGTGCAAGACCCTGAGTTCAAGCCCTAGTACAGGCAAAGAAAGAAAGAGGGAGGGAGGGAAGGAAGGAAGGAAGGAAGGAAGGAAGGAAGGAAGGAAGGAAGGAAGAAAAAAAATAGGAAAGGAAAGGCAAACACCAGTGCTCAAAGGGGTGAGGTAACATGCTTGACACACACACAAAACATGTTTTCTCGCTTTGAAGTCTTCCCACCACTCAGTTGCCAGAGGTTAGTGAAATGGGGTAAAAACGATGGTCAGATCAAGAAGCCCCAGGAACTAAGTTACCCATGCCTGGTTCTCAGGCATGAGGAAGAGTTCAAAGTGCCAACCCCGGCATAAGGGAGAAAACCTGAGTCAGTTTCAATCACGGCATGAAATTGGCGGCAGAACTCACAGGGCACCTTATCAGGCTTAAGGGCCTTGAAGAACCCTTTCCAACTCCTAGAAGGGACCAACAACTAATCATAAGGAACAAAAATTGGACCACAGCGCCCCCTAGCAGGCGAGAGGATTGGCACCACGAAAAGCCTTTGAAGGTCTTCAGAATTCAAAGGCTTGCACCCCTCCATGGTGTGCTGGTTGGAGGGCCATTGGAGGCGGATAGAGGCTTTGGAAGGTAATAGATCTGAGATGTTTCATCTGTCAGGCCTGCCAAGCAGCGAGCCTTGTGCCCAGTCACGCTCTGGGCAAGGAAGGGAGGCTCTGGCAGGCAGTGTCTTCGTGTCAGCTAGGAAGGCAGAGATGAAAGAGCGAATTAGGGGTAAGGAATGGAATTGGGGCCTGGTCTCCCACACAGAGTTCATCAGGGTCTGAGATCTGCTCTCTCTTGGCATTTCCTGGCCAGGCCATGGCTCAGGTATCTGACACCTGGGGCCCAGAGTCACATGCCAGGAAACCCAATATACTTGGGCCCCAGGCCCCAGCTTCCAGGTGCAATGAGCAAACAGGGCTTCTGGAGGAGGAAGCAGATCTTCAGAGCTAAGCAGAAAGGAGGCTACTTCCGGGGAGAGGGCAGCAGCACAGGAGAAGACTATGCCACCAACCCAGTGAGAGGCCGGGAGAAGGGAGAGGAGGGGGGAAGGTTAAGCAGGGCAGAGAGCACAGGGACAGGTGGAGGGGAGGATGCTGCGGAGAAGGGGTTTGATGGGCATACAAGGTGGGAGCAGGGTACACCCTACCTAATTGTCTAGCCTAGCTGGATGCTCTGGATTTCATTGTTAATCTGTACCTCTTGCCTTCTTCATATTATATTAGTGCCAACGAGACCTTCTGATGCCTACCTGCTCACCTGGCAGCCATCCAGGTAGGTGGGGGGGGTGGATAAATTAATACTCCATGAAGGAAAGTCAATTTAGTCAGAGGTAGACCTCATTGATTAACCTTCTAGGATCAATAGAGTATAAATAAACTGAGGAGATCCTGTACCCAAAGAGAGTGATGTAGGCCTGAGAAAGCCCCCAAAGGAGGGTCCCTGGGCCAAAGAGACTCCACAGGGGGACCCAAGATGAAAGAGCTGGTGGTGAGGAAAGACGTTCTCTTTGCTCTTCCTTCATGGGTATGGTCTTCTCTTCTCCAGATCCTATCCTGTTCCAGGATTATGCCAACCTGTGGCCATGTGCCTGTCAGCTGCCCACTTCCTACCCCTTCTGCTGGTAATAGACATGGGGGGCTCTGTGCCCAGCCCCCCGACACCTCCCCAAGGCTGTTATGTGGCCGAGGAAGCTGGTGAGCGGACCTTCCGCTGCAGCCAGGCAGGCCTGAGTTCTGTGCCCACTGGCATCCCCAATGACACCCGCAAGCTCTACCTGGATGCTAACCAGTTGGCATCAGTACCAGCTGGAGCTTTCCAGCACCTGCCTGTCCTAGAGGAGCTGGATTTGTCCCATAATGTCCTTGCCCACCTCTCAGGGGCTGCTTTCCAGGGCCTGGCAGGCACTCTACGCCACCTTGATCTGTCTGCCAACCAGCTGGCCTCGGTGCCCGTGGAAGCCTTTGTGGGGCTTCAGATCCAAGTGAACCTGTCTGCCAACCCATGGCTCTGTGACTGTGCTCTCCAGGAAGTACTTCGGCAGGTGAGGCTGGCACCGGGCACTGGGCCAGGCATCATGTGTGGCCCAGGAGCCCGACCAGACCTTGTGGGACAGGAGTTCCTGCTGCTGGCCAGGGAGGAGGAGCTGTGTGGGACAGGGCGAGGTGGGGCCCAGAGGAACACTGATGTGGCCCTGCTGGTCACCATGGGGGGCTGGCTGATCCTGGTAACGGCTTATCTGATCCACTATGTATGGCAGAACCAGGATGAGTCCCGACGACCACTCAAACAGGGCCCCGTGCTGCCTGTGCGCTCTGAGGACTCCTCCACCCTCAGCACCATGGTCTGAAGAGCAGAGAGCATCCCTCACCCCAGCCCTGTGCCCTGGCCTTTCCTTCAGACCCTCTGCTTCCTCTGCTGCCCCATTCCAGGCCCTCATTTCACTCCACCACTTGGTCTCCCCCCTAAAATATCTCCTCTCTTGCGTGGCACCATTTCTGATAGCTGGGTTTGAGGAACCTGTTCTGTACCTGGATTGTGCTAGTCTCCGAGAACAAAGTCCCCAAGCCCTCTGTCTTCTCCACCCCCCCACTGTCACCAGGTGGTGACAGAACAGAGAATGACCCTAGATGGTTTGCACGCGGGGGAAGCAAGAGCTTATGGGGACACAGTAGAGGAGCCTGGGCCTGCCTATAAGGGACCTCAGAGGCCTCACCATAGATGTGTGAATTGACAAAGAATGAAAACTAGCACGTTGGCTAGTTACTTGGTAGGTTGAAAACAAGAGGATCATGTTTGGAGGCCAACTCGGGCAAAAGAGTTTACAAGACTCCTCATCCGTCGCTTTGGCACATGCCTGTTCTCTCAGACCAGCCCGGTCCATAAGACTGTCTTCACAGAGGGAAGCTAGAATGCTGATCATGCCTGTGACCCCAGCAGCAAGAAGCAGCCCGAAAGTAGGCAGATAGACCCTACGTCAAAAATAACCAGCAAAAAACAGGGCTGGAGCCATGGCTCAAGTGGTAGAGCACCAACCTAGTGAGAATAAGGCTGTAAATTCAAGCCCCAATGTCAGCAAAAAAAATAAAAGGTGGAAAAAGAGCGCATAATGTTGATGACAATGATGACTTTGGGTACAAAAAAGGGAAGGATGAAAAGCTATGTACCTAAGCAAAGAAGAGAGCTAGACATCAGTGGCTTAGGAGGCTGAGAACAGGGGGGTCTTGGTTAGCGGCCAGCTGGGGCAGAAATGTCTGTGAGACTCCACAGAGTAAAGCTGGTTGTGATAGTGCACTCTTGTGTACTAGCTATGACTGGAAAAGCTAAAAGTAGGTGAACTGAGGCTCAGGAAAAGGAAATGAGACCCTATCCTAAAAATAACCAGTGAAAAACAGCTAGAGATACTCCTCTGCAGTATCATCTCAGTTTAACAAGCTTGAGGCCCCGATTTCACACACCAGTACTGGGGACGGATGTGGGAGATGGGGGGAGAAAGGAAGATATGAGACAAATTGAAACATCTGAACAGTGACAAGACCTCCCTTGGATCTGGAAGAAGAGAGCGCAGGGAAGGGTAAAGAGTGAGGGGAGCAGAGGGAGGTGGCTCACGCCTGTAATCCTAGCTACTCAGGAGGCTGAGATCTGAGGATCAAGGTTCAAAGCCAGCCTGGGCACTAAAGAACATGAGACTCTTATCTCCAATTTATCACTAGAAAACAGGAATTGGATCTGTGGCTCAAGGGGTAGGCCTTGAGCTGAAGAGCTCAGGGACAGCGGCCTGGCTCAGAGTTCAAGCCCCATGACCGACAAAAAAAAAAAAAAAAAAAGTGAGGGGAGGTGAGAAAACTGGGGTATATTGATTGAAAAGGGCCCATGTGCTCCCCCCACTCCCCATCTTTTTGTTTTGTTTTGTTTCTGGTAGCAGGACTTAAACTCAGTGTCAGCTTGCTTATGGCTGACACTTGACCACATGAGCCACACCTCCTCCCCACACTTCTTGCCTCTTTTGTCCACAGCCAATTCCCAATACCCCTTTATTGGGCATCCCCTGGCCCAAGGTCCTCTAGTGGCTTTCAGAGAGACTCCCTATCTTTCTGCATTCTTCTTTACACACTGTCTGTTTCCTGAGCCTTTTCCCATGAGAGAAAGGGAGAGTCTTCTCTGGAACTGGGCTAGGGGTCAGGGAATAGAGAACCTGGGTCCAGGGATTGACTCCTGACATCGCTAAGCAATTCAATAAAGTCTTGTGAACATCCCTCACCTCTTCTTGTTCCTCTTACTGTATATGTGTAACCTGGCTGGGAGGGGTGGGAGGAGGATGGAGCTACTTCCTCTCCGCCTCTCTGCTGGAGGTGCTCCCACTGGGCTGAAGTCCAGCTCCTCCTTGCCTGTTTCCCAGCCCTCAACACCAGAGTCTGACTATCTGGGATCCAGGGGCTGTGCATTGGTGAGGATGGCATTGGAAGGACAGAGGCTGACAGGATGCCTACAGGGAAGGAGGGGAGGCCAGCAGGGAGGAGGGAGCGAGGGGAATGCTGAGGCATCGTTTATCAGTTATTCTTCAGCCTCCCTGGCACTGGGATGAGGACAGGAAAGCTGTTAAGTCTCTTGGTAATCTGTCTTTTCTCTAAATGGCTTCTCCAGAAATGGAAAGGAGCAGACATACCACATCTTCCTGCCTCTATTCAAATTGATCTATCCCAGGGGCCTCCATGACATCTCTGGGAGAGGCACATGGGAGTCCCATAGGAACTGAAGATAACATCCATTGAACAGTGTTCCAGCTTGGGGCTGCATGGGGACAGAAAGGGGTCTATCACCTTCCCCCATACCTCAGTCCCAGCCTGGCTTCCCTAACTCCTTGCCAGCATCCCCTCCACTCTAGATCACTCAAGCACACGCAGCTTAGGAGCCTGAGCTCCCTGTAATTGGCCAGGAATCCCCAGCTTGGCTCATCCAGAAAAATCTGGGATCTGCTCCCCAGCATCTTTTCTAAGGCAACTTGGTCCTCTTTCAAGTCCAAGGATGCTCAGAGGTCCTCAAGTTCTTTTCAGATATGGGCGTGGAAAAGCTCAGGCTGCAGCCACACCTTGACCCAGGTCCTGGGATTTGGGCCCCATTCCTATCAAAGCCACTAACCATCCTCCCCTGCCACTCTCAGAACCTGCCCCCTCGCCTCAGTCTCTTCACCTCCCTATCATCATCCTGGTTCTGGAAAATAGGTTGTGTAATCCTGTGGGGAACAGAGCCGTGTCTCCATCTATGCTGTTTCTGGAGCCTCCTTTACTCTCTCTTGTCCTAAGTGGCAAGAACTCCATCTTTAAGGTCTGTAGAGAGCCAGGTTCCTAAGCCAGGATAAATGTTCCAGTTCTCCTTGGTCTTCCTCCAACTCTGACTTTTTCCTCTCTCTCGAGAGCAAGGAGACAAGAGTGGTGGACAAGATGAGAAGAGAGGAGAGGTAACGGGAAAAGCTTTGTTGGTTCTTTTCTCCTTCACCTTAGCCAGTAGGGGAACTCTGAGTCAAAACTTGGTGGGAAGAAAATGCCAGAAGCTGAAGCTGAAACTCAGCTCACCACAGAAGATTTGAACAGGCACCTGCCTAGGCCTGGAGCAGAAGGCACATTCTATGCTCAGAGAGCTGCAGCACAGCCTGAGGGGGAGTGAAATGAGCCGAGTGGAGAAAAACTCCCAGACCAAAAGAAGTATCAGTGTTCTTTCTGCCTGGGGAGTTCTGAAGCTGATTAGACTAAGTTGTTCCCCAGACACAAGACAGGAGCATTTTTTTATTATTATTATTGCTATCTACAAAAAAGAGCAAACAAGTCGAGCATGCTGGACCCAAGGCCTAGAGACAAGATTGCACAGGACATCAGAAAGAACAATACTAAACCTCCAAGAACCCCTGGCCCCCTGTGATACTCTTCAAATGGAACAAGATTAGGAAGGGGTAAAGAAAGACAAAGGTGGGCCCAGAGGTGCAGCTGAGACGGGAAGAGAGTCCTACACACAGAGCTTTACCCAGCCTCACCCCAGCCATCCCAGGACGCTGAAGAAACCAGAGCAGCCTTTGGCAGGAGCTTTGGAGGATGGAGAGAGGGACTCCCATAGTGGCCAAGGTTGTCTACAGGCTGAAGCAAGCCCTACTGGAGAGGCGGGGGCAAGGCTGGAGGCAGATCTCTGAACCGATTCCCAGCCCAGCCCACCCATGGATACCCGTCTTTTCTTTCCCACGCAACCCCACCCTCCCCCGCAACTTTGGTCATCTTGGGCCAGCTCCTTCATAATAGTACTTTTCTCTTTCTCAAGGACTTTTTCAACAATCATCTCACACAAAACCTGTAAGGAAAGCTAAATTCAACAACCTACCCAAGATTTCTAATGCTTAGGGAGGAGACTGATCATAGCCTGGGATTTGCAGATTCCTGCCAGTCAGTTTCTCCTGCGGGTCTCCCGGCCTTTCCCTAAGGCTCCCTTCTCTATCATGTCCTCCATCTTCCTCTCCTTGCTCCCTTGCCTGACTCTTTCTGTCTTTCTTTGTCATGGGACTTGAACTTTGGGCCTGGGCACTGTCCCTGAGCTCTTCAGCTCAAGGCTACCACCCTCCCCCTTGAGCCACAGCATCACTTCCAGTTTTCTGGTGGTTAATTGGAGATAAGAGTCTCATGGACTGTTTAGTGCCTGGGCTGGCTTTAAACTGCGATCCTCAGATCTCAGCCGCCCAAGTAGCTAGGATTACAGGTGTGAACCACCATGCCCTGCTTTCCCTGGTTATTTCAACATCACCATCAGTCTGTCTCTGGGAGCCCCCTGAGCCTTTGACCTCTAGCAACTAAACACTAGGAAAACAGGGTACCAGGCAGGACCCTGGTGTGGGGGAGGAAGGAGGGAGAAAGGGAGGAAGAGGAGGAGGAGAGGCAGATATCCTAGAGGCAGTTCCACACCTCAGAGCCAGCTCCAAAGACACACAGAAATAAGGGTGATGGGAGTTGGGGGGGGGCACGGAGAGAGAATATTTTCCTCTTTGGGCTTTGCCCCTTATATCTGACTTCTGGCTAGGAATGCCTAAGAAAGGAAGCTCCAGGAAACCCCAGACCTCCCATGCTGAGTTAAATACCCAAGTGGATGGACAGGAGCTCCAGTGGATGTAAAATGCAATTCCCACCTCCCCCTCCAACACACACACACACACACACACACACACACACACACACACACACACACACACACACACACACACACACACACACACTCTCTCCTTGGAACACAAGGGGTGTCCCGGCTCTGCAGGCTAGAGGAGAGGACCAAGTCCCGGAGGGGAAGGGCTGGCAGAGGCAAGCATGCTCTAGCCGGGACAGAGCACACACTGAGGGCAGGGCTGAAGGAGGCTTCAGGGAAGTCTGGCGGGTTTGGGCAACGCTAATAGGGCGGGAGGCGCGGCTTAAGACTTGTGGGGGAGAACTTAGGGTGCTAGGGGCGTGGCTGGGGGGGAAATGGGAGCGGTGGGCGTGGCTTGTTACGCTCGGGGCGGGGCTGAGGGGGGAGAACTAATGAGGTGGGGCTTAAGACGCTGGAGGGGGAACTGAGAGGGAAGGGAAGCACTCCGGGGCAGGAGGCAGGGTTTAAACCACAGGAGGGGCCGGGAGTTTGGCCTGGTGGTGCTTGCCTAGCATGCACCAAGACCTGAGTTCGATTTCTCAGTAGCACACACACAGAAAAAGCCGGGAGTGGTGTTGTGGCTCTTGGTAGAGTGCTGGCCTTGAGGAAAGCCCAAGGACTGTACTCAGGCCCTGAGTTCAAACCCCAGGACTGGGAAAAGAAAGAAAGAAAGAAAGAAAGAAAGAAAGAAAGAAAGAAAGAAAGAAAGAAAGAAAGAAAGAAAGAAAGAAAGAAAGAAAGAAAGAAAAGAAAGAAAGAAGAAAGAAAGAAAGAAAGAGAGACAGGAAGGAAGGAAGAAAGAAAGAAAGATGGGCTGGGAGTTTGGCCTAGTGGTAGAGTGCTTGCCTAGCATGCACGAAGACCCGGGTTCAATTCTATGGTACCGCATACTTAGAAAAAGCCAGAAGTGGTGCTGAGGCTCAAGTGGTAGAGTTCTAGCCTTGAGAAAAAATCCAAGGACAGTGCTCAGGCCCTGAGCCTAAGCCCAGGACTGGCAAAAAAAAACAAAGAAAGAAAGAAAGAAAGAAAAATTCTCTATTCAAAGAGAAAAATTTGTGAATGTATTGGTCAATAACCTGCAATCCACACTCCAAAACTTCTCTGCTCCATGTGAACTATAAAACACCTCCCCTCAGGAGCATTCTTCCTGCCACACCATCTTCTGCTCAAAGAAGATCTGGGAGTATGTCTTTATGAAGGGTCACTGCTTCAAAATGTATCAGCTGCCCCACAACCTACCAATAGGGCCCGTGGCCTATAAAATGTGCTTCTGAACCCTGACTCCCACCGTGCCAGCTTCCTCCTGTTCTTGTTGAGGCTGGTAACTTCCACCCTTCTAGACTCCTTTTCTCATTGCCTCCTTCCTAATGGAAAAAATCAACAAGGATTGTGAATAAGAAAACAATGTCTGTGCCTTCAGAACACTCTGTGGGTCAGGCAAACTTACAGGTTCCCAAAAAGGTACTTTCCTGAGTCCATCTCCTAGCAACCTCACACAAATCACAAACTTAATTGGTGTAAATAGACCCATCAAGGACATGTCTCCCGTCATTTAGAAATAGACCCATCAAGGACATGTCTCCCGTCATTTACCTAGAATGACCACCAGAGGGAGATAGAGAGCAAAGCCTGCCACCTGCCTCAGCGACTGCGTCCCCACAGCCTCCCATCTCAGTGTTAACTTTTAATGGAATAAAAGAGTTCTTATCAGATATGTGAAACCTTTCCATCCATGAAATTTAAATTCTGTTCCAGATTCTTCTTCAAGATATAAACCAGCACTCTGTGTAGTGGGCTATGGAACCAAAGGGGCATTGTGATCTTTCTCTAAGATTATGGGAGATGGGTGTATAAGAGGTCTCTTGGGGCCAAGAGTATGGCCTAATGGTAGAGTGCTTGCCTAGCAGGCATAAAGTCCTGGGTTCAATTCCTAGAAACCACATACATAGAAAAAGCCAGAAGTGATGCTGTGGCTCAAGTGGTTGAATGCTAGCAAAAGAAGGTCAGGGACAGTGCCCAGGCCCTGAGTTCAAGCCCCAGGACTGGCAAAAAGCCGGGGGGGGGGGGGTGGCTTTGAACCACCATTCTCAGATCTCAGCCTCCTGCGTAGCTAGGATTACAGGTATGAACCACTGCACCTGGCTAACGTGGACATTTTCATTGCGTTCAGGCTTGCCCCACTCCACATGCCCTTATCTCTCTCTCTCTCTCTCTCTCTCTCTCTCTCTCTCTCTCTCTCTCTCTCTCTCTCTCTCTCTCTCCCTCCCACCCTCTCTCTCCCCCCCCCACCCTCTCTCTCTCTCAGAGATATAAATGCTCTCTGGGCCCAGCATTCAGAATCCCATTAGGCAGTTAAGAAGAGGGGTGCAATGAGGTGGGGGCAAGGTGGGGGTGGGATAGGAGATTGAAGACAGGCTGGAGACATCAGAGGGAAGCAAGGAGGAAGAGAAGAAATGAAAACGAGTAAGACTTGTAGGTTCAAGAGACAGCCAGGTGTCTGGATTTTCTGGGTCCTCAAAGGGAGCAGACATGTACATGACTAAACCCCTGCTTTCTAGATCTTTAGAGATGAAATAGACCAGAAACCTTGGCCCTCAGCCAGTGGGAGGAGCCTAGACACTAGGAAGAAACTGAGGGGTAAGTGCAGATGTAATAGGTTGATGAGAGGGCGGGGAGAGGGCCCATCTTCCATTGAAGCTGATTAAGGGACGGCAAGCATTCAGTCCAGGACTATCTGCTGGATTGCAGATGACTGATCAATGCAGATGACAGAAATTCAGAGGTGGGGTGGGAGAAGAAGCAAAAATCCAGGAAAACAAAGAGAAAGGTAGAAGCACAAAACACACATGTACCCCTGTGACAGGGACAAAATGACCCACAACGCTTTCCCACTCACCCAAGCCCCTATCCCTGCCTCTTCTAAGGAAAAAAGAGGGAATTATATTAAGAGAAATGTCTTCTACTTTTGTCTTGTTAATTTGTCTTTGGGAGAGTAAGGGGGGGCACAGAAATGGAGTAACAAGCCAGGCACAGTTGTTCGCACCTGTAATCCTAGCTACTCAGGAGGCTGAGATCTGAGGATCAAGGTTCAAAGCCAGCCCGGACATGAAAGGACCTGAGACTCTTACCTCCAATTAACCTCTAGAAAATGGGAAGTGGGGCTTGGCTCAGGGGTAGGGTAGTAGCCTTGAGCTGAAGAGCTCGGGGACAGTGCCCAGGCCAAGTTCAAGCCCCATGACCCACCAAAAAAAAAAAAAAAAAAGGAAGGAAGGAAGGAAAAGAAATGGGAGTAACAACGGGTGAGCAAACACAGCAATGGTACTCACTAGACACTATGTGGGAAATGAACTATACAGTTTGTGGATGGGGATGGGAGGGACAAACTGGGAGTGAAAAAATGGTTCAAAAAGAAATGAACTCCTTCCCTGAGGGGAGTTTGGCCTAGTAGTAGAGTGCTTCCCTAACATGCACAAAGCCCTGGGTTCGATTCCTCGGTACCACACACATAGAAAAGCCAGAAAGTGGTGCTTTGGCTCAAGTGGTAGAGTTCTAGACTTGAGGAAAAATCTCAAGGATAGTGCTCAGGCCCTGAGTTTAAGCCCCAGGACGGGCAAAGAAAAAAAAAAAAAGAAATATATTCATTCCATAAATGATGTACCTGTAACCCCTCTGAACATCACCTTCACAATAACGTGTTTTTAAGGTTAATTAAAAATTAAAAGAACTAAGCATGATTCACGCCTACAATCCTAGCTACTCAGGAGGCTGAGATCTGACGATCATGATTCAAAGCCAGCCAGAGCACTAAAGAACTAAAGAATGTGAGACTCTTATCGCCAATTAACCTCTAGAAAATGGGAAGTGGAGCTGTGGCTCAAGGGGTAGGATGGTAGCCTTGAGCTGAAGAGCTCAGAGACAACACCTAGGCCCTTGACAGACCAAAAAAAAAAAAAAAAGTAAATGGATGGCATTTGAGACCATAAGCAATGGCTAAACCTATTAATTAGAAGAAAAATGTTTGGAAGCTATATAAAAAGAAAACACATTGGATGGAAAATGAGGCAAACCAAAAGACAAGGGATGTCTACCAGAGAGACAACAGCAAAGTGTTGTTTTTAGGCTATAGAAACAGGCTATGTGTTCTGTCATGTTGAATGAGGCTTTGAAGTTAGAAATGGAAGAATGAACCAGGTGCTGGTGGCTCATGTCTGTATTCCTAGCTACTCTGGAGGCTGAGATTTGAGGATGACAATTTGAAGCCAGCCAAGGCAGGAAAGTCCATGAGATACTTATCTCCAATAAATTACTCCAAAAAGCTGGAAGTGGAGCTGAGGCTCAAAGTAGTAGAGGTAGCCTTGAGCAAAAGAAGCATTCAGACGATGAGTTCAAGTCCCAGATCCAGCACCCAAAAAAAAGTGGAATAATGAGGATTTTAGGGAGTTAAGAATTAAGTATGAGATAGTCTAACCTCCCCATTGACCACCAAGCCCTCAAGAAAACCTCCAAGAAAGATCAAACCTACTGTCTTTTCAGGTTGCCATGTTTTTATATAAGTGATGCTAAGGAAGCCTTTTAGGTGAGGGTGTGAAGGCTCAAGTATGTTCAAGTTCTGTGTGTATACATAGATACATATATGGGCTTGTAAATCCCTTAATCTGTCATCTACAGCCCTGCCTGTGAGTAAAGGCCCCTTTTAAATTCCTTACAAGAAGAGGCTGAAGAGCAGGATCTGATTGACCTACCCGGAGACATCTGAATCTCCATAACAGGCACCTTTACTACTATCGCTGCTATGACTCACCTCTGTATATGAACACACATATATTTAGTGCTCCATAACAAGCAGAGGCATGGGACACTAAACAACAGAAAACTCATTTGAGCCCAGGGCTCATACCTGTAATCCTAGCGATTCAGGAAATTAAGACCTGAAAGACCCAGGTGCAAAGCCATCCCAGGCAGAAAAGTCTGTGAATCTTCATCTCTAACTAGCAAAATGCTGGACTAGAGGCATGGCTCAAGTAGTACAGTATCAGAATGCTGAGTGAGGGCCTGGAGTTTGACCTAGCGGTAGAGTACTTGCCTAGCATGCATAAAGACCTGGGGTTGGATTCCTCAGTATCACATACATAGAAAAAAACAAAAGTGGTGCTCAAGTGGTGAGAAATCTCAAGGACAGTGCCCAAGTCCTGAGTTCAAGCCTGGTCTGGCAAAAAAAAAAAAAAATGCGAGGCTTGGAGTTCAAGGCCCAGTACTGACACAAGAAAGAGAGAGGGGGGCTGGGAGTTGGGCCTAGTAGTAGAGTGCTTGCCTACCACGCACCAAGACCTGGGTTCAATTCCTTGGTACCACATACATAGAAAAAAAGCCAAAAGGGGCCGGGAGTTTGGCCTAGTGGTAGAATGCTTGCCTAGCATGCACCAAGACCCGGGTTCAATTCCTCAGTACCACATACATAGAAAAAAGGCAGAAGTGGTGCTGAGGCTCAAGTGGTAGAGCTCTAGCCTTGAGAAAGTCCAAGGACAGTGCTCAGGCCCTAAGCTCAAGCCCAGGTCTGGCAAAAAAAAAAAAAAAAAAAAAAAAAAAGAATAAGGTAGGGAGGGATCTTCAGGCCAACACACAGAATGATGGAGGAAAGTTCTTTTCTGCTAGAATCTCTGAACACACAAAGATTTCTTATCCCCTTATCATATCTGCATGACCTGTCATGAATCCCAGATGCTTCCTGAACGACTTAAACAATGGTTAGAGCTGTCAAAGGAGAAACAAGTGTTGGATAGCTACAGGAAGAGCATGGGGTGGGGAGAAAGGGAGGAACCTGAAAGATAAGAAATCGACGCGGAGGTGTCCCGTATTACTCATTCAGACCTATGTGCATACATATATACATGGGCACCTGTACTTCCCAACATTGTACTCCAAAGGTTTCCACGAGGAAACCTTCATGTCACTACCTCTCACTCAGCCCTGGCTGTCCCCACCTACACTAGCACCTGTCTGCCACCCCTTCATCCTCTAAGAGGCCAAGGCCCCGAGCCCTGAGGCAGGACACACCTGGAACAGGTTGATGCTGTTCTCCCGGAAGTAGAGCAGGAGGGGGTGGGGTCACTGGGGCAGGCGGGGTCCCTGGAAGCCTACATCCCTGCCTCCACAGAGGCAGAAGGGCAGTCTGTCCTGACAGGGGACTATCATTTTCTCAACCTACAGAGCAGAAGAGTCTTGGGCCTTCACTCTACAGCCAGCCACCCCACAGGACCCAGCGTCGATCCCGGTAAGAACTTGATGATAGCAGAGGGCAGGCGGCATTCTAGGGCTCTAGAGATGACTGGAACCTAGAAGGGCATAGGAGTCTCCTAGAATGCAGTGTTAGGTATCCTGAAGGTAGGCCTTCAGGAAGGAAGAAGGAGTGGCCTGTGAATGCCTCTCTGGTGAAGAGCCCTTCCGGGTACACCCAGCTGACCCCAAGAAGCCATTCCACCCATTCCTGGGTATACATTGGCACTGGAACAATGACCCCTCAAAATCAGTGCTTGTGCCCCCTAAATCCCTGTGTCTGTGAGGTACCACAGGACAGGCCGAGGCACTTTCAGGGAAGCTGGGATCTTCTTCCACCCATGGGTTAATTTGGGTGTGTCTCCTGGCCATCCATATAGAACACCTGGACTTGCACTTCAAAGACAGAGACATAAGATGGTGACTCTCAAGCTCTTAGAGGTTCTGCGCTCTCTAACGTCCTCTTAACCCCTGTGTATATCTCCCAGGGCCTCTTCCACTCATCTTTCTTTTCTTCCTGCCACACACACAATTCACCAAGCTCCCTCTCAGCACCAGGCCCCTCACCGATGCTGATGCAGCAGAGATGACTCAGGCCCATTTCCTGCCCTCAGGGAAGTCACAGTGGAGTGGGTGGGTGAGAGGGTCAGGTGCACAAATCATAACAAGGCAAAGTGGCAGGTGTTCCAGAAGGGGAACATAGGTACTCACTCACTGGATGCCAAAGAGAGGGAAGGAGTGTTCAAGGTTTGACCCAAATTAAGTGTTAAAGGAATAAGAGTGGGGCCAAGAGTTTGGCCTAGGGGTAGAGTGCTTGCCTAGCATTCATGAGGTCCTAGGTTCCATTCCTCCATACCACGTACATAGAAAAAGCCAGAAGTGGTGCTGTGTCTCAAGTGGCAGAGCACTAGCCTTGAGCAAAAAGTGTCCAAGGACAGTGCCCAGGCCCTAGGACTGGCAAAAAAAAAAGGACAAAGAGTGACTCTTGTTATTGGGAATGGGGTATTGTAAACAGAAAAAACAAAGGCAAGCCAGGCACAGTGGCTCAGGCCTGTAGTCCTAGCTACTCAGGAGGCTGAGATCTGAGGATTGTGGTTCAAAGCCAGCCCAGGCACTAAAGAACATGAGACTCATCTCCAATTAACCACTAGGAAATGGGAAGTAGGCTGTAGCTCAAGGGTTAGGATGGTAGCCTTGAGTTGAAGAGCTCAGGAACAGTTCCCAATGGAAAGAAAGAAAGAAAGAAAGAAAGAAAGAAAGAAAGAAAGAAAGAAAGAAAGAAAGAAAGAAAGAAGAAAGAGAGAGAGAGGGAGAGAAAGAGAAAGAAAGGAAGGAAGAAAGGGAGAGAGAGAAAGAAAGAAAGAAAGAAAGAAAGAAAGAAAGAAAGAAAGGAAGAAAGAAAGAAAGGAAGAAAGAAAGAAAGGGAGGAGAGAAAGAAAGGGAGGAGAGAAAGGGAGGGGGGGGAGGCAGGCAGGGCAGGCAGAGTGCATCAACATGCTCAATCTGTGTGATATCTGGAAGAATAGTCTACCCATAGCCATGAGTTAGGACGGGGTGTGAAGGAAAGATGAGATCCAGGCAAGTGTGCCTCTATCAAGAAAGGGGCGCTGGCCAGCTGCGCAGGCTCTGGAGCTTCCTAGTCTTAAAATGAGGACTCCTGCTCACGCCTGTCACCCTAGCCACTCAGGAGGCTGCGATTTGAGGATCACGGCGCACAGCCAGCTGGAAGTGGAGTTGTGGCTCAAGTGGTAGAACACTAGCCTTGAGGAGGGAAAAAAGAGACATCTCAGGAACTGAACCCTGGCCTTGTTCAAGTTCTAGTACTGGCACACGCATGTGAGGACTCCTTGGCTTCTTTAGGGCTCTAACATTTTAAGAATCCAGATAACCCCTCACTGCAGAGATCTCCCCAGGTGTCATGGTGTCCTCAACAGTCTCCATCTCCCCACAGACAGAGACAATGACCATATTTGAAAATGTCACCCGGGCCCTGGCCAAACAGCTAAACCCTCGAGGGGACCTGACGCCTCTGGACAGCCTCATCGACTTCAAGCGCTTCCATCCTTTCTGCCTGGTGCTGAGGAAGAGGAAGAGCACGCTCTTTTGGGGTGCCCGCTACGTCCGCACTGACTACACCCTCCTGGATGTCCTGGAGCCCGGCTCCTCACCCTCAGGTCAGCCCAGGCAAGGGGCTGGGTTCTGAGGGAATCCAACTGAGTGGGCCCCCACAAGGAGAGTCCAGATGCCCCTCTAAGCCCGGGTGACTACATGTCATTAGGGTTAGAGGTGTGGCTCTTGTGAACAGAGCACTTGCCTAGTAAGCCTGAAGCTCTGAGTTTAACACACACACACACACACACACACACACACACACACTCTCTTACTAGTAGTGGGAAGACTAGGGGTATCTCTCCAGACAGCTCTTCTGTCCTTCCTCTCCCACAGATCCAACAGACTCTGGGAATTTTAGCTTTAAAAATATGCTGGATGCCCGGGTAGAGGGAGAGGTGGATGTGCCCAAAACAGTGAAGGTGAAGGGAACTGCAGGGCTGTCCCGGAACAGCACACTGGAGGTCCAGACCCTCAGCGTGGCACCCAAGGCCCTGGAGAACTTGCACAAGGAGAGGTAAGAGTGGACGGGCTGGGATTGGGTGGTGCAGGGAACAGTTGCTTTGAACTTTGCATGGAAAAAGCAAAACCCTTGGCAATGTTGTCCCCATGGTGGAGAGCTTTGCAGCAAAAGCCTTGGCAGAATGGTCACGCCAGGAGAACCCTTCAAGATGACCCTTTTGGCCTATGGCACCTCCAAGCTATTTCCTAGCTACTCCTTCTGGTTATGACCCCATCCCTGCATACTCATTCAACCCAAAGGCTATGAAATAAGGCTAGAAGGTGGAGGAGTGGGGTGGTTATAACTGCTTCCTATGGAAGCACTGGACACAGCGTGCTGCTTCCACAAACAAAGCCTTCCCCAGACACACCCTGGAAGATGCTGGCACATGGGGTGTGGCTGAGGTGACACTACGTATGTTTGTCTTAATAAGGAACCTGCCTTTTAAGTAATTCAGTAGGGGTTAAAGTAAGCAGATGAGATTGGGGTGCTTGGGAGGTCACCCAGTAAATATCTAGTGAGTTGTAAAGTATCCTACTATTTACTGAGATGCACCTAGAACAGCTTTTCCTAAAAACTCAGTAGTCACGGAGAGTGGAAAGTAGTTTCCACTACAATCGAAACCAAGAAGTGGTAAAGCCGGGTGCTGCTGGCTCACACCTACAATCCTAGCTCCTCAGGAGGCTGGGATCTGAAGACCTGGTTTAAAGCCAGCCCAGGCAGGAAAGCCCATGAGACTTTTTAGACTTTTTATCTCCAATTAACCACTAAAACAAACAAACAAACAAACAAAAAAAACCCCAAAACCTCGAAGTGTGGCCCTGTGGCTCAAAGTGATAGAGCAAAAATGCTCAGGAACACAGCTCAAGCTCCAAGTTCAAGCTCTGCCACCACCACCACCAACAAAAGAAGTGGTAAGCACCATGCAAGGGTTCAGCTGAGTCCCATGGCAGATGGGAAGGGCTTCTGGCACGGGAAATAAGGAAAGAACAGACGGAGGTGGCACCCCATCACTTCTAGGCCTTGTGTGGTGGGCAGAAGCTGGGCATAAAGAAGGCATTCTGAAAGCACACATTCTAAAACCCAGTGGGGGACTGAATAGTCAGTACGGCAGGCACGGAAAAAGTACGAGTGGAATAACTGGGAATTCGAAGGTGGACCCAGTGCATGCAGGAACCAGGTGCCAGGCCAGAGGTCAACCTGTAAACACCAAGGAGACTGGCAGTGCTCTGTCTCATGACCAATGACCAGTCTGGCCAGAAGTTCCATAGAGGAAGAAGAACAATAGTTTAAAGCAGGAAGACCAGGCAGGACATTGTCCCTATCCAACAAAGGTGTGTGAGGAGGAGGGTGTGGGCTAGGGGGAAGACAGCTGGAATGAAAGGGGGAATGGATGCAAAGCCTGTTGCAAATAGAATGGATTGGAATTGGTAGGATAAGGATGTAG
Organism: Megascapheus bottae; assembly: GCF_031878675.1. Taxonomy (NCBI): domain Eukaryota; kingdom Metazoa; phylum Chordata; class Mammalia; order Rodentia; family Geomyidae; genus Megascapheus; species Megascapheus bottae. The sequence goes on from NC_143525.1 coordinate 34,164,057, forward strand.
GTTTTGGCAACAATGACTCTAAGCTTTGACCCAGGTTGCAACATGACAAGGTATTCAAGGTGAAATAACAAATGACAGGTGGCTCCATGAAGTGAGTTTCTTTTGGGGTTTTGAGTTTGTGACACTGCTGAGAAAACTCAACAAGGTAGTTCGAAATAGAGGCTGGAGCCAGGCGCCAGTGACTCACTCATGTAATCCTAGCTACTCAGAAGACTGAGGTCTAAGGACCACGTTCAAAGCCAGCCCAAGCACAAAAGTCGGTGAGATTTTTACCTCCAATTAACCACCAGAAAACCAGAAGTAGCACTGTGGCTCAAGTGGTAGAGCAATAACCTTGAGCTGACAAGCTCAGGGACAGCAACAGGCCCAGAGTTCAAGCTCCACAACCAGCAAAAAAAGGAAGGAAGGAAGGAAGGAGAAGGAAGGAAAGAAGGAAGGAAGAAGGAAGGAAGGAAGGAAGGAAGGAAGGAAGGAAGGAAGGAAGGAAAAGGAAAGAAAATAGAGGTTGGGAACTCAAGAAAGAAACTCAGGGTAAAGTTACATATGGAGTAGCCAACAAAATGAAGATTTAAACTGTAGGAACTTGGGGAAGACTTGGATGGAGCTTAGAGAGCAGAAACATGAGAACAGAATCTCAGAGAACATAAAAGTTAGGGAACCAAATAAAAATTGGAAAATAGGATGCAGACAGAATGGGTAAGATTTAGGAGACAGAAAGACGAGAGTAGAACTGGAGCAGTCTAATGTGACCAGAAGCAAGAGAAGACTGCATTGGATGGGTGGCTGGGTGTGGTACAGAAAGGGAAAAGACCATATTCTCCCTGATGGGTGAGAGTTGGTTGTGATTTCAGCTACATGGTGGAAACAAACACCAAGTTATAAAGACTTCAGAGTGGGAAGTGAGGAGGAAGATGTCGGGCACATCTTTGGAGATCCTTGGCAGAAAGGTGAAAGAAGGAAATAGGGTGACAATTAGGAGTAGCAGGATCAAAGGAAGTAAAACTTTTAGGGGCAGAGACATGTTTGTATATGGAGCAAATGGAGGGAACAAGAGAGAGGAGGATAGAGATGGGAAGAAGCATCCCAGAAGACATGAACAGGGAAGCAAGATAGGAGGCTCTGTCGCTGAACTAAGGAAGGAAGGAAGGAACCATGAGGCCCTGGCTGTGACTGGCTATTACCCAATTTGTCTCAGCACACCTAGAGGTAGGTGTCACTGCCCTCATTCTATAGATGAGGCAAGTCAGACTCAGAGAAGCTGCTCTGCCAGGAGACGGGTGATCTGAACCCCTGCCCTAGTCTGACTTGAGTTCTCCTTCCCTGACACCCTGATGTCTAACTGCCAGGAAACTGAGGCCTGGCCCCAGGGGAGAGGAGCTCTTACAGTTCTCTTATTCTTCTCCTGTCTCAGGAAGCTGGCAGCAGATAATCCATTCTTGAAGGAAATGCGAGATCGAGGAGAGAATCTGTACGTGGTCATGGAAGTGGTAGAGACAGTGGAAGAGGTCACTCTGGAGAGAGCCGGCAAGGCAGAGGGCTGCTTTTCCCTCCCATTCTTTGCCCCATTGGGGCTACAGGTTTGGTTCAAATACACACACACACACACACACACACACACACACACACACACACACACCCTTCCCAGAGGCCTCATTTTCTTTATGCCATCAGTGCCCACTCAGGACAAGAAGACCCCATTCTATCTCATTGCTACTGAAGGTCCCAACTCCATTGGCCAAATATACATTGAGCCCTTTTCTAGTCAGTAGCATAGCCCTGGGATAGATGTCACAAAGAATATGGAGGAAGGGGAAACACACCCATCATTTTGCCCTCTGGTACTGAAGATCAGAGCTCACAGAAGTTCTCAGGCCCATGTACAAAGCCCATAGCTTGAAACACAGAGGCTTGGAAGTTTTTGTGGAAACAGGAAGGCTTTAGTATCTGTTTCTAGTAAGTCTATTCACCCAGAGTGATCTGGGATTTTGGAGCCAAGAGGAGGAATTAGTCATGGAAGCTTTCCTGAATGGAGTAGCATATGGGACTGATGGTGACCAGGAAGAAGGAACCAGGGCCTGTGTGGAAGGAGGAGGAGGATGGATGGAAATTTAGAGGTTGGAGAAGATATTGTACAGTCAGGTAATGGAGCAGGTCTGTCCAGTTCCCTACAGGTGTCCAAAACAGGAAGAGATACAGCTTGTCAGATGATCACTACAGATGAGGGAGCCAATCCCATGAAACCCAGACTGGGGAGAAAGCTGACAGAGGCCACCACTGATGGATTTCCCATTTGCTCTTTTCCCATACACTCTCAAGCCTGGCCCCTCTCCCACCTGTCTTCCCTTCCCCATCCCCAATGTCTCATATATAGGATATCTGCAGACTTACAAATTCCTGTTGTGTAATCTTAGGGCTCTGTAAACCACAAAGAGGCTGTAACCATCCCCAAAGGCTGTGTCTTGGCCTTTCGAGTGAGGCAGCTGATGGTGAATGGCAAAGAGGAATGGGGTAAGCAGAAACAAGCTTGTTCTCTCCACCAGACAAGAATTGAGCCCCCCTACCCGGTACTGAGGTGTTAGAGCGCCATGTTGTGGCAGTGTCAGGGGACAGAGGTGAGAATGTATTGTATGAGCCAATGCTAGAGACAGAACTCTGAGGGCTGATTCTAGAGAGAAGGTAGAGGGGCTCTTGGGTTCTGAGTATCTACCTCTGAGTGCTGAACATTGGGGAAGCCATAGGCTGGAGTACAAACATCAGTTAAGCAAAGCCTCTATTCTCAAGAAACCAAAGAGGAAAACAGACCCTGATGCCGGCACAAGAGAACAAGTTAAAGACGATGCTATCAAAGAAGAGAAGCTGCTGGATGTCAGTGGCCCACACCTGTAGTAATCCTAGCTACTCAGGAGGCTGGGATTTGAAGGTGGAGTTTGAAGCCAGCAGGAAGGTCCATGAGATTCTTAGTTCCAATTAACCTAGAAGTAGAGCTGTGGCTCAAAGTAGTACAGTGCTAGCCTTGAGTGAAAAAGCGCAGGAACAAGCCAGGTGAGATGGCTCACGTCTGTAACCCTAGCTACTCAGGAGGCTGAGATCTGAGGATCACAGTTCAAAGCCAGCCCGGAGACTCTTATCTCCAATTAACCACTACAAAACTGGAAGTAGTGCTATGGCTCAAGGGGTAGGGCGGTAGACTTGAGCTAAGAGCTCAGGGACAGCACCCAGGCCCAACGACCAACAACAACAAAAAGCTCAGGGACAGAGCGTAGGCCCTGAGTTAAAGGCCCATGACTGATAGAGAGAGGGAGAAAGAGAGGAAGAGAAAGAGAGAGAAGACAGAGATACAAAGAAATAGAAACACAGAGACATAGAAACAGAGAGAGGGAAAGGGAAAGAGAGAGAGAGAGAATTTACAATTTACAGCAGTGAGGGGGGAGGGTATGGGTGAAGAGTTAAGACATTTGCGGGGCAAGATCAAAGCCTTTGGGTTTGAGACTGGAGAAGGAAGGGCAGCTCAGCTGACAATAGCTTCCTGGTCTCCTTTGCTTGTATCTTACAGATATTCCACATATCTACAATGACAGTATGCAGACTTTCCCTCCTGGAGGTTAGTAAACAGCTCATTGGTCCCCCACACCTTCTAATCTACCCCAACATTATCTGGTAAAAGTCCCTCCATTCTAGTAGAAGATAGTATAATTCTTCTAGGATTCCTTGCTTTTGTTTCCTAGGTGCTCAGGAATAGCCACTTTAGGAAAGATGGATAGAGATATATAAATATTGCCCAGCAAGGAAACCAAAACACAGAGACCAGGTAGAGATTTATAGATACTGCCCAAGAGGGACAGAGAAACCCAAAGACAGGAGACAGAGGCCAGGCGCTGGTGGTTCACGCTTGTAATCCTAGCTACTCCAGGAGGCTGAGATCTGAGGATCAAAGCCAACCCAGGCATAAAAGTCTCCAGTTAGCCACCAGAAAATTGAAGGGGCACTGTGGCTCATGGGGTAGGGCAGTAGCCTTGAGTTGAAGAGCTCAGGGACAGCGCTCAGGCCCAGAGTTCAAGCCACATGACAAAAAACAAACAGGAGACAGACATGCAGGCAAAAGAATACCGGGAGGCCATATGTGCTCCCAAGTTATGGGGTAGATGTGCTAACAGGATCTCCTGTGATTTTGTAATGATCACTGGCAAATATGCCTTGACAATAGCTTTAGACAAAAAGGCAGAAATAAGATTTATACTGAGAAATGTGCATTGTTTCTGTTTTCAGAAAAGCTGGGAGAAGAGAAGTTCACACGTAAGTGTTCCTTGCATTCCACTGCAATTTTCCTTTTTTTTTTTTTTTTTTTGCCAGTCTTGTGCTTGAGCTCAGGGCCTGAGCACTGTCCTTGGACTTTCTCAAGGCTAGAGCTCTACCACTTGAGCCTCAGCACCACTTCCGGCTTTTTTCTATGTATGTAGTACCGAGGAATCGAACCCGGGTCTTCATGCATGCTAGGCAAGCACTTTAACCACTAGGCCAAACTCCCGGCCCAATTTTCCTTTTTTTTTGACTCAAGTTAAAAACTCCAGTCTTGGGGGCCAAGAGTTTGGCCTAGTGGTAGAGTGCTTGCTTAGCATGCAGGAAGACCTGGGTTCCATTCCTTGGTACCTCATACAAAGAAAAAGCCAGAAGTGGTGCTGTGGCTCCTGTGGTAGAGTTCTAGCCTTGAGAAAGCCCGAAGACAGTGCTCAGACCCTGAGTTCAAGCCCCGGGACAGGCAAAAAACAAACAAAACAAAACAAAACAAAACAAAAACCCTCCAGTCTTCTTCCCTACTGACAGGAAAGATGGCAAAGCAGATCAAACAGCTGTCTCAGAAGCATGGCAGACAATCCAGTAGCTTAGGAAAAAGATATGGAATGAGAAATCTTTGGAGAAGATGCCCCAGCATTTAAACAGTTCAAATCTTAAGTCCCCAAAGCCTTGTTTGCAATGACTGCACATGTCTGCCACTCTGCCACCCAGCACCTGGGGTGGGAGCAGCTGAGTCACAAGGTTGCCAATTCAATCTGGAGCCCCATTAGCTCTTCCTCTGACCCATTCCTTCATCCCAGGGGTAGAGCAAGGGTTTCTTGAACATAGTGTCCCCCAGGAGACAGATGGAACATGTTGCTTCATCCTTTAGTGCCTCACCCCTGGGGATGGTTGCCTGAAAGATTATATTCTAATCCATTTTTGTATTTGGTTTCTTTCTTGCATTCTTTCTCAGTTATCCAAGCATCTGATGTTGGTAAGGAATTTTGTGTTTGTCCCAAGACTTTTGCACAAAGATGGTGAAAAATACCTTAGAGGGGAGGGAAGGGAAGACAGGGCTGAGTTCAAAGTCCTGGGATTGGATCTACATCCAGGGAGTCACTCTTTCCAGAATAGGCTGGATATTTTAGAATGCTAGGCTCCTAGAAGGCAGGGTCTGGTTCACCTCATCCTGAATACAGACCCACTGCTCTCCGGAGTAGCCCCATCCTGCCTTCACTCAATCACCAAGGTCATTAGATACAGAATGGGAAGTCAGTTGTGCATTAATGAAGGATGGGGCCTTTTGGGTTAGATGAGAAAACAGGGCTGGGCCTACCTTCTTGCCCCACCCTCACATCAGGGCTGCAAGACAACTTCTTAATCATGTTTCCTGGGAAATAAACAAGGCCAGGCCCACGTGGGGAACAGAGCATGGGTCCCAGAAGAGAGTGACTGAGCAAAGAAGCCTCATTCCTGTAGGGAGAACACGCTGAGTGTGGAGGCTCTGGGAGGGGACTGGTTGCTTCACTTATTATCTCCATAGGGGAAGCACATGAGGACTTCAAGACACTGAAAGAAGAAGTTTGGAGAGAGACCCAAGAAGTGGACAAGCTGAGTCAAGTGGGGAAAAGCTCCCTGCTCAGCTCCCTCACTAAACTCCTTGGGAAGAAAAAAGAGCTTCAAGACCTTGAGCTTACGGTAAGGCCACAGTGGGAAAATCAGGAGATGAAGATTGCGGGGCGAGGGGGTATTGCAGCTGGTGGATGGATCTGAAGTATACAAGGTGGGCCAGAGACCAGGAGAACTGATGAACACAATCACAAAGGCAGGCCAAGTTCCCCCAGGGTGCCAAGGCCACCATTGGCCCTTAAGGGACAGAGGGTGGACAGGAGACCACAAAAACCTTCTGCTGGCTGGACCCCAGTGGCTCACACCTGAGATCTGAGGATCGAGATTCAAAGCCCATTCGGGGCACTAAAATCAGTGAGGCCCTTATCTCCAATTAACCACCAGAAAACCAGAAGTGGCACTATGACTCAAGAGGTAGAGCAGTAGCCTTGTGCTGAAGAACTCAATAACAGCACCTAGGCCCAGAGTTCAAGTCCCCCGCCCCCCCCAAAAGAAGACTTCTGCTGCTGCAAGGTACCCAGAATCTTTCCATAGTTCCACAATTCAGAGTCCAGGGAGAAATGAGAGAAATAGAGAAATCAAATAGTTGAGGAACTATCATGTCAGGTGCTATGTCAGGCCCTCTGCTATGCTATCTTCATTTCGCACCTTTCCACACAGCTTGAAGGGGCTCTGGACAAGGGACACGAGGTGACCCTGGAGGCACTCCCAAAAGATGTCCTACTGTCCAAGGAGGCTATGGGCGCCATCCTCTATTTCCTCGGTGCCCTAACAGGTATGTGGGGAATAAGATCTTCACTTTTTCAGTGGTAGAAATTAATCACTTTAGTGAATTTCCAACTGAATGAATGAGTGATTGACAGGGAAATTATACTTGACATTTTCCTTAAATAATGAGTTCCTTGGGGAAGATGGGGAAGAACGCTTGGAGGGGTGACATTGATCAAGATGCATTGTGTTTTAATCTGACTTCAAATTGAAACTCTTTTATACAACCACTTAAAATTTAAAATTAAGTAAAATAGAAAAATATCTTCTATTCCTAAGGATTTCGTTGGTCATCTTGGATGTCCTGAGATAGCATGCTAACAGAGGTTGGGGAAGAACTCAAGTCTTTTCAGCCATATATTGAAAGCTAAGGCCATTAATTTTATGAATACCCACTTGTTAGCTTGAATCTCAGAGGGGATTATCTTCTGATCTAGTCCCTGTACTTTCTTTGCCTCTGCATATTCCACTTAGAAAAATTCTGGTATTTCAAGTAAAAGCTGTTTGTTCCCTTAAGAAGACTGCCTCCAAATACCAAGACCAAAGACTTAAAAAAAAAAAATAGACCCCTTGGCTCTGTCTCTCTTAAGACTCTGCTTCTTCCCCAGACTGTATGTTCTCTGAGTGAAGGAATTATCATTTTTATTAACACCCAGAAAAAATAACTGGCATAGAACAGGCATTTAACCACAAATGAATGACTAAGTGGATCCATCAATCAGTTCTGGCTAGAATATCAGAAATGAACTTTCTGCACCAGCAACAAATATATCTTTCTCTATTTTTTTTCCCCCTAGAGCTAAGTGAAGCCCAACAGAAGCTTCTAATAAAATCCACAGAGAAAAAGATCCTACCAGTGCAACTGAAGCTGGTAAGAAGAAAGAAAAAAGAAAGAGAGAGCGAGAAACAAAGAAAGAAAGTAAGAAAGAAAGAAAGAAAGAAAGAAAGAAAGAAAGAAAGGAAGAAAGAAAGAAGACAAAAACAGGACAAGTTTGGGAGGAAGTAGCTGGAACCAATGGGAAGACACAGACTTAGCCAGATGGCAGAAGCATCCTCAGAGGCTCCTGCTTTATCACAGGAGTTCATGCCCTATTCACTGTTCTCTACTTTTTTCTTTTTATTATCTCATTACAAAAGGCAGACAGAGACATTAGGTTTATTCCCACATTACTAGATGCCCAGGAGGCTGAGATTTGAGAATCAAGGTTTGAAGCCAGCTTGGGCAAGCAAATCTGACAGATTTTTGTCTTCAATTAATCAGAAAAAAAAAAGCCAGAAGTGGACAGGTGGCTCAAGCTGTAGTACAACTTGAGTAGTACAATTAGTACCAACCCTGAGCCCCCCCCCAAAAAAATGGGCTAAAGAAATTTCCCTGAGTTAAAACCCCAGTACCACTCACTCCCTACCCCCAATTTAAAAAAAAAAGGGTAGAAGGCTAAATTTCTACCCATGATCTGAGTCTACCTGCCTTTTCTTGGTTGGGGGGGTGGGGGCGGTGGTGGCGAGGAACAGAAAATCCTAACCAAGTAATGTGAGCAAATATTTAATGTTTCTGAATGTTTATTCTTCTTTAAAAGGGAACTCCAAATAAATGCAGTGCCCACTATAAGACCCAAATGGAGTTGTAAGAAAAAGTTATAAGGGAAATGTAGCCCTTCATTCAGATTTGTATGCTTAGGAGAGAAGGAGAGAGCTTCCCAGATCTTTTTCTAATTTTAGGCTGTTTTTGGTTCCTTGCAGGTGGAGAGTACAATGGAACAGAATTTCTTACAGGATAAAGAGGGAGTTTTCCCTCTGAGACCTGACCTGTTGTCCTCCCTTGGGGAAGAGGACCTGACCCTCACGGAAGCTCTAGTGGGGCTGAGTGGCCTGGAAGTACAGAGATCAGGTCCCCAGTACATGTGGGACCCAGATACCCTCCCTCGCCTCTGTGCCCTTTATGCTGGCCTCTCTCTCTTTCAGCTGCTGACTAAGGCCTCCTAAAATTTCTTTTCTGCCTACTTCCTCCCTCCCTGGGCCTTCTTAGTCTCCATGTGCCATCCTCCAGACACCTCACTTCAGAGCCACCAGGCTAGGGTTTGAAATCCCTGCCTGTCACCCCTGAAAAACCAAACGCACCTTCCCCCACAACCTGTCTCCTGTCACTTGTCTTCTATCACCACAGCCCCACCAGCCCATCTGCTGATGCCTAACTCCTTCCAAAATGTTGAGCCATTTCAACAAAAAATGTAATTCCTATCCTAATTCTTTGCACTTCCAAAAAATAAACTTTACTGGAATTAATAGGAACTAGTAGACTGGCATCTCAGAATTGAATATACCAAAACGTTTGTTTCTTCCAAGAATTGATCATAAGGATTCAGCTGTCAGTAGCTCACACCTATAATCCTAAGCAACAGAGGAGGCTGAGATTGGAGGATCACAGTTTAGTGCCAGCCTGGGCAGATAAAAAATTCCTGAAGGCTCTTATCATTGACTATCAAAAAATCATACATGGGAGCATGAATAAAATGATGAAGAGTTCCAGCTGGTACTGAAAAAAACAGCAGAGCTGGAGGCCCTGAGTTCAAGCCCCAATAACAGTACAGAAAAAAAGAATTTATCATAAAAAATTATTAATTTGAGTAAACAGACATTATTCTAGTGCCTGTGGGTTATACATGCATACTACTACTCTACACTATCTTCAGGGCAGCTGAAAGAGCTCACTCAGAGCACTACAAAGGTACAGAATCTATATTTTTTTTTGGGGGGGTCATGGGACTTGAACTCAGCCTGGGCCTGGGTGCTGTCCCTGAGCTCTTCAGCTCAAGGCTACCACCCTATGCTTGAGCCAAGCCTCACTTTCCATTTTCTAGAGGTTAATTGGAGATAAAAGTCTCAGGTCCTTTTGTGCTCAGCTGGCTTTGAAACTTGATCCTCAGGTTTCAGCCTCCTGAGTAGCTAGGATTACAGGCGTGAGCTATTGCGCCCAACTTCAAAATCCAGATTCTCAAGTGAGAAGAACATCAAAGCAGTTTATCTTCAAGGCACAGCATTTGGTGCTAGACATGTGACTCAAATGGTAGAAGGCTTGCCCAGCACATGCAAAGCTTTAAGTTCAAACACTAATACTGAAGAAGAAAAAAATGTACAGCAAAGGAGAGCATTTGTGGGCCTAGGTTGAAGGACTGGGGATGAGGGTGGGGCAGATCTACAATACAGAAGCCAAAAATAAAGATAACAAAACTCACATTTGTCAAATGGAAAGTCAGTTGCCCTAGGTTCATCCTACTGGAGCCTGAGATCTGAGGATTTAGGTTCAAAGCCAGCCAAGGCAGGAAAATATGTTAGACACCTATATCCAATTAACCACCAAAAAGCAAGAAGTCAAACTATGGCTCAAGTGGTAAAATACTAGCTGTGAGCAAAAAGGCTTAGGGATAGTGCACAGGCCCTGAGTTCACGCACCAGTACTGGCACACACACACACACACACACACACACACACAGTTTGTTGAATTGAAAACAGAGGTGAATCTTTAAAAAGTTGGAAAGCCGGGTGTGGTGGCTCACGCCTGTATTCCTAGCTACTCAGGAGGCTAGGATCTGAGGATCAAGGTTCAAAACCAGCCCAGGCACAAAAGGACCTGAGACTCTTGTCTCCAGTTAACCTCTAGAAAATGGGAAGTGACCCTTGGCTCAAGGGTAGGGTGGTAGCCTTGAGCTGAAGAGTTCAAGGACACGTTGGTTAATCTCTTGTTACTGTATCCCACTTTGTTACCTGATATATAGATGTTTACCTGTTCATTTGAAATAGGAGGGGAAAAATGAAGGGAGGGGGGAGGGAAATGGGGACAAAAACATAAGAAGGGATACCAATATATGAGAAGTAATGTACCCTCTATCTGGTGAATATAAATGAGACTCCTCTGTACATTGAAATTAAAAAAAGAAATTAAATTTTTTTAAAAAAGAAAAGAACCCTTCAAAATCCCAGCATTTCTAGGCTTCCAGGCTAAGAGGTATGCAAGCACCACAGGTACCTGAGTTCTTTGTGCAGAGAAGCAAAAGAAGCCCAGTATTCAAAAAAAAAAAAAAAAAAAAGAGTTCAGGGACAGCATCCAGGCCAGCTCAAGCCCCGTGACCCACAAAAAAAAAGTGGGAAGACCCCAAAACAACACTCATCCCAAATCCTAATAATATTTTCTTTTACATTTATCTTCTACCCTTCATTGAGGGTGGTTTGGGAGAAAATGGTATGTACAGGATTCACCTATGCACCTGCTAAAATGTCTATTGTGATTTCAACAAACTGCTCCTCTGTTTAAAGATGGGTTTGAACATCTTTTACCCCCCACCCTCTCTCTCATCCTGAGGCTTGAACTCAGGGCCTGGGCACTGTCCTTAGGCTTTCTCAAAGCTAGCACTCTATCGCTTGAGCCACAATACTACTTCCAGTTTTTCTGTCTGCGTGGTAATGAGGAATCAAATCCAGGGCTTCATGCATGCTAAGCAAGTACTCTACCACTAGGCCACACTCTCAGCCCATACCATTCTCTCTAAAGTACTTTTATGTGTAGAATAATTTCTCCAAATCTTTGGGTCTTAAGAGTCAAGTCCTGGGGCTGGGAGTTTGGCCTAGTGGTTAAAGTGCTTGCCTAGCATGCATGAAGACCTGGGTTCGATTCCTCGGTACCACATACATAGAAAAAAGCCAGAAGTGGTGCTGAGGCTCAAGTGGTAGAGCTCTAGCCTTGAGAAAGTCCAAGGACAGTGTTCAGGCCCTGAACTCAAGCCCAGGACTGGCAAAAAAAAAAAGAGTCAAGTCCTCTCCCTTCTTATGCCCTCCCTCCATCTCCAAGCTAGTTTTCTCACTAAGAATTTATGACCAACTGCCAAAAGTTTTGTGTTAAACCTTCCTCCCCCATATTCTGGGCTACGTCCAAAGCCTTACTATATTGCTCATAGACATACTGGGTTGTTATCTGCTGACTTTTTTTTTTTTGCTTGTGATGTAAACTTAATAGAGAGATGAGCTAACCTCTTAACTATGCAGAAGGGTTTGCTTATAAGGATGAACAACAAAACTGGTCTGATTTCTGCCTCTACATTGCTCATCCACTTCAGTTACAGATACTGAGTTATAAAGAAACACTTTCATGGTTTATTCCAGTAATGATTCAAAAGTCCTGTTATCCCACCTCCAGCTGTGGGAGTGAAGGGGTGAGAGTACAATTAGGGAGGACTAAGTCTAGACATGTTCTGTAAAACTGGGACATGCATTTTTCCACTTGGCAAGTGGCTGTGTAAGGCAGATAACTGCTTGCAATAGCAGCATGAAAACAAGTATACAAAATATAAAAGAGTATGTGTGTGTGTGCCATTAGGCAGGACATTATTCTGTTCCCCATTTCACACAAGCATCTGTCTGGGTGTATAAAGTCCCCCTTCATGTGGCTCCCCCCCCAAAAAGCTGCTTCTTCTGGCTTGAACTCGGGGCCTGAGCACTGTTCTTGGGCTTTCTCAAGGCTAGAGCTCTACCACTTGAGCCACAGCACCACTTCCAGCTTTTTTTTCTATGTATGTGGTACGGAATCCAGGTCTTGGTGCATGGTAAGCAAGCACTCTACCACTAGGCCAAACTCCCTGCCCAGAATGCCTTCTTATCTAGACTCCCCCATACATTACATTCTCAAGCTGTGCCCAAAGACCGAACACAGAATGGATCTTCATCACCATCATCATCATCATCATCATCATCATCATCATCATCATCATCATCATCACCATCATCGCCAGGAATGGGACCAGGGCTATTCCTGAACTGAAGTTAGTGCTCTGTCATTGGAGGCACAGCGCCACGTCCGGCGTTCCGGTGTTGCATTGGAGCTAGGAGTCTCATGGACTTTCCTGACCTGGCTGGCTTCATGCCGCGATCCTGGGATCTCAGCCTCCTGAGCAGCTGGGATTACAGGCGCCCCGCTACAGTCCCCGGCTGCAGAGATTCTTGCATCCTTATCAGCACTAAAGTCTGGATCCCACAGGGTTCTTCCCGCTCTCGAATTCCGTTTATCTGAAGCCCAACAGTTAGCTCCCCTACATCCCAGCTCCTCTCGCGCTGGAGGCTGGGGTGGCGGTTGAGCTGAGCGGAATAGATTGTTGTCCGAGGAGACGCAGCCCGGGTCCAAATGGGCCAACCAGGGCTCAAAACCCGCCTGGCAACTGGTGACGACATACCTCCTCGCGCTCTGATAGGTCCACTGCACGGCCGCTCTTTAAAAGTCTGTAATAGTCAACATTGGAGCCTGAGGGGACCTCTCGTGGACATCCCCAGAAATGCACTCTAGAGGAGGATTTTCTTTTTCTAAGTCAAACACAATTAAGCACTTCAAAGAAAGCCCCACCGACTTACACTGACTCCTCCTCCTTCTCCTTCCTTGAAGATCCGCCCCTATCCTACACCTCGGCAGTTGATTTCTCTCCCCTTTGTTGATTCGGCCATCAGCCCTCCAGGCCTGGCATTTCCCAGAAGACCCCGCGCCGGGAAGGGGTTTGCAGCTGCTCCGTCATCGTGCGGCCCGCCGCGAGCCCGCGCTGCTCTGCAGGCCTGTCTTGGTTCCTGGTCCCTAGGGCGAGGGTTCACGCGAGGCCCCGGTCTGGGTCCCCGGACTAGGCCGCGACCCCAGGCGCCATGAAGCAGGAGGGCTCGGCGCGACGCCGTGGCGCCGACAAGGCAAAGCCGCCCCCGGGCGGCGGGGAACAAGAGCCGCCACCCACCTCGACCCCTCAGGATGTGGAGATGAAAGAGGAGGCGGCAGCCGGCGGCGGCTCCACCGGGGAGGCGGACGGCAAGCCCGCGACGGCGGAGCACTCCCAGCGAGAGCTGGACACCGTCACTCTGGAGGGTACGGGAGCGGGGGTCGGGACGCGCCGCACCCCCGGTGACAGGGACCCGGCGACACGGCCTCCATCGGCCCCGGCCCCTGGGATCGGAACCGGTAGTGCCCGACCCCTGGCCACCACAGCCCCAATCGAGCCTTTCTTCCAGCCTGTGGACGACCCCTTACATCGCCTCGCCCTATCAGAGGCTGGATCTAGGTCCGGCTGGGTCCGGGCCGCCCCCCCCCGCTGAGCCTTCCCTTCTGACCCACTCCATTTCCATCGGCCTGACCGATTCTAGCGCCTCTATGTATGACTAGCCCTCTAGAAAGCAGCGTTTACATCTGTGTGTGAAGAGGGTCGGAGGAACCGTGTTTCTTTTCTTTTTTCTAAAAGTTTATGGAAGGTATCTATTGATCTAGCTGCCTTAGCAAACTCCCCTGTAGAGCACCATTCCTCCCTCTTGTCTTTTTTGGGGGGAGGGTCGGTCTTGGGGCTTGAGCTCGGCCTGGAGTTGTCTCCCGAGCTCTTCTGTGCAAGGCTAGCGCTCTACCGCTTGGAGGCCCAGCGCCACTTCCGGCTGTCTGGCGGAGATGAGAGTCGCGGACTTCCCCGCTTCAGACCCACGATCCTCAGATCTCAGCCTCCTCTGAGCAGCTCGGATTGCAGGCGCGAGCCAGCTGTGCCCAGCTGTCTACCTCCTGCCTTGCTTCCCGATTTCTCTAGCTGAAAGTGCCCAGACGGTCCTCTTTTCCAGGCCCTTCAGGCCCTTACTCCCTTTTCTTTTGACTCGGGTACAAATTTCCTTTACTGTGGATCGGGTTGGGTCAGGCTCCCTACCTGAGTTTTCTTCACTGCTGGAGAAACTACCTCAAAACATTGAGACAAAAAAAAGGCTGTGCCCTCGGGTGGTACTCTTCAAAATGTTACAATGTTGACCACCTCCGCTGCTACTTTAGCTGTTACTCTAAAGCCGGGCAGCATACTCAGTATCGAAGATAGGTCCTTCTACCTAATTATAGACACTCAGCATTGCCCACTGTTTAGTTTGTGTTTGTTATAGAAGTTTTGGGAAATATGAAAAGTCCAAAGTAACCGTGAGATGCAACCGTAGTTAACCCCTTTGAGTAGTATAAGGGTTTAAACTCAAGGCCTCATACTTTGTAGGTAGGCAATCGCTCTACCACCTTAATGCCCTCCGCCCTTTTTTTTTTTTTGGTTGGTCGTGGGGCTTCAACTCTGGGCTTGGGCGCTGTCCCTGAACTCTTCAGGCCCCTGAGCCTGGGTGCTGTCTTTGAGCTCTTCAGCTCAAGGCTACCGCCCTAACCTTTGAGCCACAGCGCCACTTCCGGTTTTCTAGAGATTAACTGGAGATAAGTCTCACAGGACTTTAATTCCCGGGCTGGCTTTGAACCACAGACCCTAAGATCTCAGCCTCCAGAGAAGTTAGGGTTACAAGGCAGGGTTACAAGGCGTGAGTCACCACGCTCAGTCCCTTTTTTTCTAAGTTACTTTTTGGATAAGAACTCATACTTTTTCCTTCTGGCAGTCTGCATTGTGATTCTCCTCCCTATGCTAATCTTGCATAGCTGGAGTTACAAGCATAGGCGCTTATGTTGGACTTTTAGTTAAGATGGAGTCTTAACTTTTTGCCTGGATAGGCCTCAATCTATAATCCTCTGTTCTCTGCCTTCCTGACTACTGAGGAGCTGGGATTACAGATGTGAAGCCTTGTAATTGGCCAGGTTTGTTTTTTTTTCTCTGAATTTTCTAGCTGTTCTTCCATAATTGAGATTGTTATATAGAGTTTGGATCTAGGTGTAACTAAATGTAGATAATTTTGATCTTGTCTTTTTCATTTTTAACGTAAGAACATAATATTCAGTTTGTTTCATGAACATTTGTTGGATCATCAACATGAACATTTGTTGAAAGTACAGTTTCTGGAATTAATTTCCCCATGTGTATGAGAATAATAGTACCTCTTTTATTGTTGAAAACATTAAAATTCTTAGAACTGTTCCTGGTATATGGTAAATGCATAGCCAGCCCTCCATAAATAGATGTTATTAGTCATAGTCATTAGTATGCCACAGGCACCCTGGACTAAGTGGGAAATATACAAAGGTGACTAAGAAACTAACAAATTGTGTGTGTGTGTGTGTGTGTGTGTATGTGTGTGTGTGTGTGATATGTAGGTGATACTGAGGAATCAAACCCTGGTCTTCATGCATGCTAGGCAAGCATTCTACCACTAGATCAAATGCCCAGCCCTTGATTATATATTTGTATATATTTATATATACGTGTGTATATAAAGTATAGCTACACAGTTAAAGTAATTCCAGCTTCTTGTTATATTAGCTTTCTAGTCATCATCTTTGTTCAAGTTTTTGGTTTTTGCTAGTCTTGGGGCTTGAACTCAGGGGGCCTGGGCACTGTCCCTGAGCTTCTTTTGCTCTAGGCTAGCACTCTACCACTTGAGCTACAGAGCCACTTCTGGCTTTTTTCTGTCTATGTAGTGCTGAGGGATTGAACCCAGGACTTTCCTAAGTGTAGGTTCTCAGAAGCTATTTTCCTGAGTTAAAGAAAGTGAACATTTCTCCCTATAACCCCTTCCTCAGGCCCCACCTCAGTGCCTCATGGCCCATGGCAGGAGCTCTGCCACTTGAACATGCCTCCAGTCCAGCATTTTGTTGATTAATAGGAATCTCAAGGACTTCTTGGGCTGGTTTTGAACCTTTATCCTCCAGATCTCAGGCTCCTGAATAGTTTGGGTTACATGTGTGAACATTTCTAAAATGGGGGGTGTGGAGTGGGAGTATGCTGGTATTAGAGCTTGAACTCAGGATTTAAGCTTCGTTTTTTTGTTTTTTGGTTTTTTGCTAGTCCTGGAGCTTGAACTCAGGGCCTGAGCACTGTCTTTGGTCGTTCCTCAAGGCTAGTGCTCTACCACTTGAGCCACAGCACCGCTTCCAGCTTTTTTCTATGAACATGGTACTGAGGAATTGAACCCAGGTCTTTGTGCATGCTAAGCAAAGCACACTACCATTAGGCCAAATTCCCTGCTCATGCTTAGCTTTTTTACTCAAGGCTGGTGCTCTACCACTTGAACTACATCTCCAATTCCAACATTTTGCTGATTAATTGGAAGTAAGAGTCAAATTTGTCTGCTTGGTCTGGCTTCTAACCTCTATCCTCAGATCTCAGCTTCCTGAGGATCTTGGAATACAAGCATGAACCACCAGCGCTAAATTGCACATTTCTAGTTTTTTATACATGCTTTTCAGAAAGCCTGATTTATATTATAGTAGAAGAAATATTTTTTTCACTATACTGTTTATATTTTCATCTTTAAAATGCTATTAATTTTAGTAGTATAAAAGCATTTCAGCAGGCACGGTGCATTTCAGCAGGCACGGTGCCTCACGCTTGTAAATCCTAGCTACTCAGGAGGCTGAGATCTGAGGATTGCAGTTCAAATCTAGCCCAAGCAATACAAAGCTGAGAGAGTCTCTTATCTCCAATTAAACACTAGAAAATGGGAAGTGAGACTATGGCTCTAGGGTAAGGTGGTAGCCTTGAGCTGAAACCCTTAGGGACAGTGCCCAAGCCCAGAGTTCAAACTCCATGACCCCTCCACACCACCCCCCCAAAAAAATTTTGCAATTTACAGTTATTCAAATTCTAATGAAGTCTATTCTTTACGTCTATTAGCTATTTGTTGTCCCTCTTCTGGTTATATCTGTGGCAATAGATTTTAATCATTTATATAAGATCTTTGTAGAATAAAAATAAGAATATCTGGTCACAATATTTGTTACATATATTATCTTTTTTTTAATTGTAATTAGTAAAAGGGTTACATGATATTTGCCAGATAGAAGGTGCATTAATTCACATACATTGATACCCTTTCACATGTCTTGGTACCCATTTCCCTCCCCCCACACCCCCCATACATATATTATCTTTTTATATTTTTTCAAATTTTATGAAATCAAAATCATTAATTTATGTGTGAGATTTCCTCTCATTTTTTATGTTTACAACGTGTTTATTGTTTTGAGATCCATGTTTCTTCTTTGTCCCCCCATTTTTCTGTCACCCTTTTCCCCAACTGTAGCTGAGTTTTTTCTTGTCTCTTAGCTATGCCTAAAATTCAGTATGCCTACCACATTCCTAAGTATTATTGGCCCTTTTAAGCCAAAGGTTGAGTCCACATTCTGACCCTGCATATCAGGCCCCTAGAACTACTTGGCTGAGATGGAAGGGAATGGGAGCAATTGGACACAGCATTAGCTTTTCCTTCTCTGGTGGTCTACAGACATCAAAGAGCATGTGAAACAGCTGGAGAAGGCCGTCTCCGGCAAGGAGCCACGATTTGTGCTGAGGGCTCTGCGGATGCTGCCGTCCACATCACGCCGGCTCAACCACTACGTCCTCTATAAGGCTGTGCATGGCTTCTTCACCTCAAATAATGCCACTCGAGACTTTTTGCTACTCTTTCTAGAAGAGGTGAGTGAGGCCGGCCATTTTATAGGGTGTGAACTCTTTCTTTCTTGAAAATCTCTCTTACTATGTCAACTCCACTCTCCCAGCCTATGGACACAGAAGCTGATTTACAGTTCCGTCCTCGCACAGGAAAAGCTGCATCAGCACCACTCCTGCCTGAAGTGGAGGCCTATCTCCAGCTTCTCCTGGTCATCTTCCTGATGAACAGCAAGCGCTACAAAGAGGTATCTAGGATGCTGTGTCATCAATAAGTCCCATGTCGCGTGAGGAGTTTGTAAGGGAGAGTGGCCTAGGGAAGAGCTGTCCCCCAGCCTAGGTATAATAACACACAGCTTGCATCTCAGCATTCAGGAGGCTAAGGTTGGGAGGATTATAAGTCGGAGGACAGCTTGACAGCTTGGACTGAATAGCAAGACCCTGTCTCTAAAGGTGGGGGAACTATCCCCCAAACTCTTTCCTCCTGTATTTCTACATGCTAATGTGCTTGACCTACAGATGGCACCATGGGAAATGCCTGGCAGTGGTCATCTGTCTCATCTGTGGTACAATTCCAACATAGTGGGTTCTTTGGGAAAAGTAAGGAGCATGGAGACAGAAACACTGGGTTTTAATCCTGTCTGTGCCTTAGGCAAATTAATTTCTTTTTTTTTTTTTTTGCCAGTCCTGGGGCTTGAACTCAGGGCCTGAGCACTGTTCTTGGGCTTTCTCAAGGCTAGAATTCTACCACTTGAGCCACAGCACCATTTCCAGCTTTTTCTATGTATTTGGTACCGAGGAATCAACCCTAGCATTTGTGCATGCTAGGCTAGCACTCTACCACTAGGCCAAACTCCCAGCCAGGCAAATTAATTTCTATTAGTTACAGGTAAATAACATTGTCCACCTTACCAAATTGTTAGTACTACATAAAATATTGCATTTAGCTGGGCATATTGTTAAGGAAGGATTTCAAGTTCAGTGCTAGCCTGGACATGTGGCTAATACCTGTAATCTTACTTACTCAGGAGGCTGAGGTCTTAGGCGCTAGTAGTTCAAAACCAGCCCAGGCAGGAAAGTCCAGGAGATTCTTTTTTTTTTTTTTTTTTTTTTTTGCCAGTCATGGGTTTGAGCTCAGGGCCTGAGCACTGTCTCCTTGGACTTTCTCAAGGCTAGAGCTCTACCACTTGAGCCTCAGCACCATTTCTGGCTTTTTTTTTTTTCTATGTATGTGGTACTGAGGAATCGAACCTGGGTCTTCGTGCGTGCTAGGCAAGCACTTTAACCACTAGGCCAAACTCCTGGCCCAGGAGATTCTTTAGTTAATCACCGAAAAAGCCAGAAGTGGCACTGTGGCTCTGGTGGTAGAATGCTAACCTTGAGCAAAAGAAGCCCAAGGATAGTCCCAGAGTTCAAGCCCCAGAACTGGCAAAAATTAAAAAAAAAGAAGAAGAAGAAGAAGAAGAAGAAAACAAATATAGGCAGCCCAGCAAAGTAGGCTTCACAGGACTTTAATAAATGTCAGCTACTTCTATGATGCCAAATAGCTCCATTGGTAGATTTTATATTTTTTCTTGTATATGTGTCTGGTCGTATAATTGAACCGAGGGCCTCATACTTACTAAGCAAGTGCTTTACTACTGAGCCACACTTGCTCTTGCCTCCCCTCCCACTCACCCCCCCCCCCAAAAAAAGAAAAGAACAGATTCAGTTCAAACACAAGCTGAGCATTGCTAATCCAAAAGGCTCTAAAACTGAAATTTTGTTACATGATAGCACAACAGGAAATTTTCACATCTGATCTCAAGTGACAGCTTCCAGTGAACGCATGGCACATTACCTCAGGATATAAGGTGCATCCCGAAGATAACTCATCTATGTTAATATTCTAGTCCCAAATATTTCCATTAAGGGAAACATGTCCCCAGCTCAGGCTAGCTTCCTTACCTGTCACAACGTCTTACAAGGGGACGGGCAAGAAATGACAGTGCCTCTCTTCAAATCCCTGTTCAGTTTTTGCTTTCCTCCCCATTGTTTGGTTATTTGGGGAAAGTGTATAGCTCCGTGGTTTTTGCTATACTCACAGGTGGCTCATACCTGTAATCCTAGCTATTCAGGTGGCTGAAATCTTAGGTTTGTGGTTCAAAGCCAGCCTGGGCACTAAAGTCCATGAGACTCCTCTCTCCAGTTAACCACCAAAAAAACCAGAAGTGATGCTGTGGCTCAAGTGGTAGGGTGCAAGCCACCAAAAAAAAAAAATGAAGAAAGAAACACCACATCTACCATCTCTCCTCCCCACCCCCGAAACCATTTGTCTGCTTTCAATATCTATGGAGCATTTGCCTGTTAGAGACATTTCGTATAAATAGAATTCTACAATATGTGGCCTTAGTGTATACTTTCTTACGCTTACGTGAATAACATCCCAATGGATGTAGCCTACTTTGGAGTTCTAAGGTTTTTTTGTTTTGTCTTGTTTTCGTGTCAGGGACTTGAACTCAGGCCTGGGGCTGTCCCTGGGTCTCTTTGTGCTCCAAGCTAGTACTATACCATTTGAGCCACAGTGCCACTTCTGGCTTTTTCTGAGTTTATTGGAGACAGAGTTTTTAGACTTTCTTGACTGAATGGGTTTACACTGTTTTCCTAAGATCTCAGTCTCCTGAGTAGCTAGGATTACAGGTGTGAGCCACCAGTAACTGGCCCGTTTCTGTTTTTGGTTGAGACAGGATCTCCATGTAAACCTGGGGCTGCTCTTGAACTTAGGATCTTGTGCCTCAGCCTCTGAAGTGCTGGGATTCCACGTACCCCCATATCTGGTTGTTCATTTAATTTTCAGCCACCAAGGAATGCTGGGGTTGTTTCCACCTCTTGGTGATGCAGTTAGGCTAGTCCTGGGTCTTGAACTCGGCCTGGGCACTGTCCCTGATCTACTCAAGGCTAGTGCTCTGCCACTTGAGCCACTTTCAGCTTTTTCTGTGTGTGTAGTATCAAGGACTTGAACCCAGGGCTTCGTCCATGCTAGGCAATCACTCTACCACTGGGCTTTGTTCCCGGCTCCTTGTTTCCAGTTCTCTTGAACATACTGCCCCATGGTAATGGTGGGTTTAACCTTTTGAGGAATTGCCACTTGATTCTCTTCACTTTCTCTTCAGGCACAGAAAGTCTCTGATGACCTGATGCAGAAGATCAGCACTCAGAACCGCCGGGCTCTGGACCTTGTGGCTGCCAAGTGTTACTATTATCACGCCCGTGTCTACGAGTTCCTGGACAAACTGGATGTGGTGCGCAGGTATGGGTGGCTCATGGGATCAGAGCCTTGGTCATCACTACCACAGAGCTGGAGGGGTGAGGTGGAATGTGCCTGGCAAGTAGTGGGGGCAGTGGTCAGCATATGCACAGATTGATAAATGCTAAGATGGGCTGGGAGTTTGGCCTAGTGATAGAGTGCTTGCTTAGCATGCATGAAGACCCAGATTCAATTCCTTGGTACTGCATACATAGAAAAAAGCCGTAAGTGATAGAGTGGCTCAAGTGGTAGAGTGGTAACCTTGAGAAAACCCAAGGACAGTGCTTGGGCCCCGTGTCCCACTACACTTACCTGTAGGCTTGTTATTCCACACAACCTTCTGTCAAGCTGTCCTCAGTACAATTACTGATTGTGGGTCCTGTCTCTTCTTCACTAAGCTCCTTGAGAATAGGTTTTTTTTCCTTTTTGTGCATCTAGGAAACCATGTCATTTCAGATGACAGTAGATATTTGTTTTGGGGTGTGTGTGTGTGTGGTGTGGTGTATACATGCTTGTCCTAGGGGTTGAACTCAAGCCTTAGCATTCTCTCTGAGCATTTGTGCTCAAGGCTGGCACTGAACTACTTGAGCCACACTCCACTTCTGGCCTTTTGGTCATTAATTGGAGATAAGAGTCTCACATGCTTTCCTACCCAAGCTGGCTTTGAACCTCTGTCCTCAGATCTCAGACTCTTAAGTAGCTATAATCATAGGTGTAAGCCACCAGTGCCTGGTGACAGTTGGTATTTGCTATATTTGGTAAAGAACTAGAAAAGCAGTCTTTAACCCATAGCTTTTTTTTCTGGTCTAAGGGTTGAACTTAGAGCTTCTCACTTAGCTTTTTTGTTGTACCACTTGAGCCATGCCTCCAGTCTGGGTTTTTTTTGTTGTTTTGTTTTCTAATTGATGGAGGTAAAGTCTCACATACTTTTCTGCCCAGGCTGACTTGGCTACTCCTGAGTTTCTTGGACTACAGGAGTGAGCCACTGGGGCCCCGTTTCTACCTCACTTCTTCTGTATCACTTTTTTAAGGACTTGAAAAAGGATGAAGTCAGGCCAGGGGGAGAGTTGTGGTTTAAGGCCTGTGATACCTTTTCTTTCATTCTTGAAGCTTTTTGCATGCCCGGCTCCGGACAGCCACCCTCCGGCATGATGCTGATGGGCAGGCCACCCTGTTGAACCTCCTGTTGCGAAATTACCTACACTACAGCTTGTATGACCAGGCCGAGAAGCTAGTGTCCAAATCTGTGTTCCCTGAGCAGGCCAACAACAATGAGTGGGCCAGGTACCTCTACTACACAGGTGAGCAGAGGGCTGGTCCAAAAAGCAAGTGTCTCACGCTTTCTTGGAGCAAACTTTGTAAGCGTTAATTCATGAACACTCCAGTTTGCTAGGGGTTTTGATTCACTCACTCCACTTTTCCTTACTTCCAGGGCGAATCAAAGCCATACAGCTGGAGTACTCAGAGGCTCGGAGAACCATGACCAACGCCCTTCGCAAAGCCCCTCAGCACACAGCTGTTGGCTTCAAACAGACGGTGAGCCAAAGTTAGCATCATCTCTTCACCTCTTCCCATATGATACTCCTGCAGTTCTGCTGTCTTGTTTAGGGGCTGGGAAGGGTTTCAGTAACCTGCCTTACCCTAGAGACTGCTCCAGCTGTGCATGCAGTGTTGTATGTCAGCACTGTCCTCACACAATTTCTGCGCATCTGGCAACTTAACATGCAGAGCATTCTCCTGGAGAGATGAGTTTCAAGCATCCCTGAGTCCCAGCACTTGACTGTCTGTGTAGAACTGGATTATGCTGATAAGCCCAGGCTCTTAGCTGCTCCCTCACATCCCCAGCTGGGATAGGCGTACATCATTGTGCTCTAGGACAAGCTTTGTACTCAGACTAGCCTCAAACCAGAATCTTATATCCTACTGCTACTGAGGAACCCAGCTAAAAGAGCTGACATCTTATGCAATTAACTTTGAACTGGTTTTTGAAAGGTGGAGCCAGGCACAGGTGACCCACACCTAGAATCGTAGCTGCTCAAGAGGCCTAGATCTAAGGATTGCAGTTGGAAGCCAGTCTGGGCAGGAAAAATCCGTGACTCTTATCTCCAATAAACTACTCAGAAAAAGCCAGAAATGGCACTGTAACTCAAATGGTAGAGCATTAGCCTTGAGCAAAAAGAAGTTCAGGGACCATGACTAGGCTCTTGAGTTCCAGCCCTAGGACTAGCAAAAAAGAAAGAAACCTGGATAGGATTTTCACACACACACACACACACACACACACACACACACACACACACACACGAACCCATTGTTTTCCAGACACATGGGTATAGAATAATAGATTCAATTACATCTGGAGGCTGATGGCACCCCTTGCTTTGTGATCCTCCTCTTCAAAGCCAGTGGAGAGAGACTAACTTGTATCTGCAACAGCATGCCTCCTTCTCCTCCCTTTTCTACTTTAAAACACTCATCCATTACCTTAAGTTTGTTCGTTTCTTTTTTCTTTTTCTTTTTTTTTTTTGGTTGCTCACAGAGCTTGAACTCAGCCTGGGCACTGTCCCTGAGTTCCTCAGCTCAAAGCTACCACCCTACCCTCGAGCCAAGCCCCACTTTGTTTTCCAGAAGTTAATTGAAGATAAGAGTCTCAGGTCCTTTTGTACCTGGGCTGGCTTTGAACCTTGATCCTCAGATCTCATCCTCCTGAGTAGCTAGGATTACAAGCATGAGCCACCAAGCCCAGCAAGTCTATTCAAGTTTCTATAACCAACTACCATACTTTGGCTAGGTGTGGTGGTATAGACCTCTGATCTCCGTACTTGGAAAAAAGCTGAAGCAGGAGGGTTGTGAGTTGGAGGCACTTGGCTGCATTCTGAGACCCAGTCTTGGGTACCATATATAAATCAAAAATTTGTTTCTCCTAGTTCTAGAGGCTAGGAAGATCACTTAAGCCCAAGAGTTCAAGACCAGCCTGGGCATAGCAAGACCTTCTCTCAAAGAAAAAAAAAAAAAAAAAGAGATAAGAGATTTCCCCTCTCCCAGAATTACTCCAGAGAGCAAGGCAAGCTCATGAGTGAATGGAGGGCGGAAGTCTTTGCCCAGCTATGGCCATATTGCATCCTTACATCCTCTCCCCCCCTCCATTTTATCATCCCTCGCCTCTCTAACAACACTGGGTGTTTTGTGCTGCCCTGTCTCCTGCTTAAACATCCTCATCCTGGTCCGTTGTTTCCTTGCACAGTGCTGAACTCACCTGGCCAACATACGAGACCCACTTAGTGGACACCATTCAGAAACACACCTCATGGTTTTCTAGAGGAGGAAAGGCCTAGTTTTCTAGCCACCTCACTACAGAATGGCGCCCACTTGTTTGTTTTTCCCCCAGTGCCAGGGTTTAAAATGAGGGCCTTACACTTGCTAAGCAGGCACTCTACTACTCGGTCATACCTCCAGCTCCTTCACCCCTGTACACATGCACACCACGCCCGCACGTGCTTCATTTTCTTCCTCTATCTGTGGGACTCCCTGTCCACTGTGCTTTCTCACCCCCTGTCCAGGTGCACAAGCTTCTGATTGTGGTAGAGCTGCTCCTCGGGGAGATCCCAGACCGGCTGCAGTTCCGCCAGCCCTCCCTCAAGCGCTCACTCATGCCCTACTTCCTTCTTACCCAAGGTATGGCTGCCCCTTCCCAGGGCCTTCCGCTGTGGCCTCTGCTTGTGTCATGTGCATCAGCTCACTCACCTGTCCCCCCACAGCTGTCAGAACAGGAAATCTAGCCAAGTTCAACCAGGTCCTGGATCAGTTTGGGGAGAAGTTTCAAGCAGATGGAACCTATACCCTAATCATCCGACTGCGACACAATGTGATTAAGACAGGTGCGGACCCGGGTCTGAGCAAGACCCAGGTGGGGCTTCTTCCAGGGCTGGATAACCTTGTTGGGTACATGGGAAGCGAAGACCTCCCTGCCCACCCCAGTGCTCCTTTCTCTGCCAGGTGTGCGCATGATCAGCCTCTCCTATTCCCGAATCTCCCTGGCTGACATCGCCCAGAAGCTGCAGCTGGATAGCCCAGAAGACGCAGAGTTCATCGTCGCCAAGGTAGGGCTGGGTCAGGGGCCAGAAATGGGGAGAGAATGGGAGAGCCGTGCAAGGTCTCCTCAGGAAGGCCAGACACTTGCAGCAATGCCAGAAAGTAGCCAGGGAGGGTAGATGTGAGTGTGTAAGGACAGAGACAGACCCGTGGTCCTCAGACCTAGAGGCTGGGCTTTCTCGTGACCCTTCCTCCCTGTGGGGGCCTGTAGGCCATCCGGGACGGCGTCATTGAGGCCAGCATCAATCACGAGAAGGGCTATGTCCAGTCCAAGGAGATGATTGATATCTACTCCACTCGGGAGCCCCAGCTGGCCTTCCATCAGCGCATCTCCTTCTGCCTGGACATCCACAATATGTCGGTCAAGGTGAGTGGCCCTCGCTAGTGTGTGAGGCCCCTCCTCAACATTCCCATGGATTCCTAGGGAGACTAACTTGGTTGTGGCCCAGTTCCCAGCCTATCTCTGGAATTTCCAAAGGGCTGGACAGAGGTGCCGGAAGGGCGCTGTTCAGTCCACAGCCAGCCTCCTGCTGGTGGACTGTGGTGGCTCCTCTCACGTGAAGGGACTCATTTTTTTTGCCCACTGAGGAGCTGATGGGGAAGTGCCCCTGCTGGCCTGCTTGCTGGATAGGTGGTGAGATTAAACTGAAGTCTTGTAAAGCCTTGTGAAGGCACTTGGAAGCCCAAACCAGATGGGGAGACACTGGTTTAACAACAAGTTATAAGCCCTCTCCTCTGATAAGTACTGAGTTTGGTGCTATTATTTGGTGCTATGTGCGGGGGGGGGGGGGGGGGGGGTGTTGTTGTTTTTGTTTTTTCCTGTCTCCTCCCATTAAAGGAATATGTGCCTTGCTTAGGTCTGCCAAAGCCACACTCAGCAGGGCACACAAGGCACTTTATGACCTGGTCCCCTCTTTCTCACATTGCCTCAGGCCAGGCCTTTTCACATGGGAGCCCTTGATCTGGAAGTTTTCTCCTCCGTCCCTAATCCAGTGTGTTCTTCCTCATTCTCCTTCTTCCTGCCCGCTCAGGAGGGGTAGTCATTTACCCCTTCCAGATTCTCATTCCCCCACATTGTCAGAACTCGCTCCTGCCGTGCTTCACATAGCAAGCAGCCTGGGGTGTTGGGAACACCAAAGGGATGTGTGGACTGACTGCCTCTCCTCTGCTTCTTTCCTTCCACCCTGCTGCCTCCCAGGCCATGCGGTTTCCTCCCAAATCATACAACAAGGACTTGGAGTCTGCAGAGGTGAGCCTCCTTTGGGCAAGACTGAAAGGTTGACCTTCCATGCCAAAAGGGAGGAGGGGAAGCTGCACCAAATCTGGGCAGTCTCTGGCCTTGGGTGAAGCACTAAGGGAGAAAGCCGGATCAGCCCTCACCCTGCTCTCTCTCTCCAGGAACGGCGTGAGCGAGAGCAGCAGGACTTAGAATTTGCCAAGGAGATGGCAGAAGATGATGATGACAGCTTCCCTTGAGCCTGGGGGCTGGGGAGGGGTGGGGTAAGGGGGACTAGCTCTGTCTTTCCCATTTGGGCATTTGGGGGGGTCCCTTGCCCAGGGAACTGGCTCCCTTTTCCTTCACACAGCTCACAGACTGCATACATGCAGGGGTGAAGGGTGCTGGGAGCCGGTCACCCCGCCTCACCCCAGTGCTCCTCTCCAGCCAGTGAGTTGACACACCACGGGCAGGAGGGTGGGCCGGCGGCCTCCAGGGCAGGTCCTGCCTAGCGATGTGGGCAGCGGAGGGGACGGACAGACCCATCGATGAGGGCCTGGAGTTGGGAAATGTTGGGTTGTATGTTTTCTGAAGCCTTCAATTATGATTTTTAAACAATAAAAAGTTCTCCAAAGCTCTGTACATGTTGTCATTTGCTATGTCTTGCTTTCTGTGGCTGTAATATTGACAGGCCCAGTCTTTTTTTTTTTTTGTCGGTCATGGAGGGGCTTGAACTCAGGGCCTGGGCACTGCCTCTGAGCTACTTTGCTCCAAGCTAACACTCTTCACTTTCAGGATTTTAGGTTGTTCATTGGATATGAGAGTCTCAGACTTCGTGCCCAGACTGGCTTCAAATTGCGATCCTCCAGTCTCAGCCTCTGAGTAGCTAGGATTACAGGTTTGGTTTTTTTTTCTTCCTTTCTTGGTTTTCAAGTCCTAACCCAAGTGTGGTTTGACCCAATGTATCTGCCAAGAGAAAAGCCAAGGGGAGGTAAGGAGGCCTTAAATTTGGGTCCGAATGCTAGGGTTTTTCTTTACCTAACTGGCCCTCAGGTACTAGGTAGATCGCTACATCTGTGCTCCTTTCCCACACATGTCAGATACTGGAGCAGACTCTGTACTTCCTAGATCCTAAAATCAGGAACCCTGCAAGGGGTTCAAGAAAGGGCAAGTTGTGACCTAAAATGGCGAACAGAAATGAGCTGAGAGTAGGTATTGTGGAGCCCATGGATTAGGAAGGGGCAGACCTCTGACTATAGATGGAGTCCCAACTTCAGCCATTCAGGTCTGGATCTCCCAGCCACAAATAGTTGCTCCCTGTACAGGGTCAAAACTATTCCTGCGTTCTCTAGGTGGCACTTAAAACACTGATGTAAGGCTGGGTGTGATGGCTCTCGCCGGTAATCCTAGCTGCTCAGAAGGCTGAGAGCCAGCCAGGGCACAAAAGGACCTGAGACTCTTATGTCCAATTAACCTCTAGAAAACAGGAAGTGGGGCTTGGCTCAAGGATGGAATGGTAGCCTTGAGCTGAAGAGCCCTATGACCCCCACACAAAACAAAACAAAAAAAATTGATGTACATATTCTTTTTTTTTCTTGCCAGGCCCAATATCTTAACTGAAACCCCTGTTTTCTTTTTCTTTCTCTGTCTTTCTTCCTCTTTCTCTCTCTCTCCCTCTCTCTCTCCCTCTCTCTCTCTCTCTCTGTTTCTCTCTCTCTCTCTCTCTCTCTCTCTCTCTCTCTCTCTCTCTCTCTCTCTCTCTCTCTCTCTTTCTCTTTCTTTTTTGCCAGTCCTGGGGCTTGAACTCAGGGCCTGAGCACTGTCCTTGGGTTTTCTCAAGGCTAGAGCTCTAACACTTGAGCCACAGCACTACTTCAAGCTTTTTCTACATATGTGGTACCGAGGAAGCGAACCTAGGTATTCGTGCATGCTAGGCAAGCACTCTACCACCAGGCCAAACTCTCGGACCTGAAACCCATTTTCTGTCTGTCCCCTGCCTCAATCCCACACATGGTCTGGGCTGCCCCTCACAGTGAGAGCTGTGTGATCTGGGCTGGGACACTCCCTGAATGCCTTGCTTAGGAGGTGGCTGGTGGGCACATCTCATCTGGCCTGTTCGTCAGAGCTGGGCCTCGTGTCCTTGGCCTTCCCCAGGGCATGACAATGTGCATGACACATTATTCAGATCTTTTCAAGTCTTTGTTGGGAAAGGCAGACATTGCTCACCAGCTGCAGATTTCATGAAATACGTGCTTTGGCCTGGTCTTGCTTGGGTCCCTGATCCCAGCCTGGTCACCGTCACCCAGCACCACCACGTCCTTAAAGCTAATGTTGCCCTCAAGTCATGAAAGTCTTGAGGTTGGCAGCATGAAGCAACACCACTTCCTGTTCCCCAACCTACCCCGCGGTTTGTGGAAGGCAGTCTTGTGTTCTGTCCAATTTGTCTCTCCTGCTTTATCCATTGACTTTTGCTGACCAAATTAAAGATTCATCTCAAATTCCATTCCAGGGGGCAAGTCGAAGACACTAATGGAACTTTTCCTGAAAGTCTTTTTTCAGGAACTGAGGGCAAGTTGAGGTGGGTCCAAAGCTCCAGACATGCTCGCTGCCAACAGCACATTCTCGGGCCTGTTACATTCTGTGATCTTCTGATTCTTGGAAAAGGCTGGTACACACAGGGCAGGTATGGCTACTTCTGGCTCTTTCTAACCTGCTTAACATTAATAGTTATATAATATTCTTGCTGCCCAACACACTGAAGTTATCAGTCTTAAAGTTAGGTGAGCCAGTGTCTAAGACCCTTTCTTGGTTGGGAAGATATGTTTGTCATAGAGTTTGCCATGTTTTTCTAGTTCTAGCCTTCCTGGAGTCTTGTCAGCTGTCTTTCTAACTACTCACTGCCTGGAAGTTTGGGTTTTGTTATGTTTTTTCCTTATTTATATTCTGTGCTGATACTGGGGCTTGAACTCAGGGATTTGTGCTCTTGATTGGCTTTACTCCTCAAGACTGGTATTCTACCCTTTGTATCACACCTCCACTTTCAGCTTTTTTTGTTTTGGGTTTGTTTTTTTTTGCCAGTCCTGGGCTTGAACTCAGGGCCTGAGCACTGTCCTTGGGTTTTCTCCAGGCTAGAACTCTACCACTTGAGCCACAGTACCACTTCTGGCTTTTTCTATGTATGTGGTTTCGAGGAATCAAATACAAGTTTTCGTGCATACTAGGCAAGCACTCTACCACTAGGCCAAACTTCCAGCCCCTCCACCTTCAGCTTTTTGCTGGTTAATTGTAGATAAGGGTCACTCAAGTTTGCCTCTGACCTGGCTTTGAACCTGGATCTTCAAATCTCAACCTCTTGCAAGCCACTGGCACTCAACATGGAAATTTCTTGTAATTCTTCCCCCAACTTTTTATTTCTTAGAGAAGTTTAGTATCATTTTTGCATTTAGAAGGTTGTTTATTCGCTATCTTCTGGTTGCTTTTTGCTTTTTTTAAAAAATTTCCTCCTTAATTTGAAAACTACATGAAATACAAAAATTAGGCTGAGCCAGACACTCATGGCTCATGGTTGTAATCCTAGCTATTCAGAAGAATAGAGAATCATGGTTCAAAATCAACCCAGGTCTGTGAATTTCTTAGACCCAATTAA
This sequence comes from Megascapheus bottae, assembly GCF_031878675.1. Classification (NCBI taxonomy): domain Eukaryota; kingdom Metazoa; phylum Chordata; class Mammalia; order Rodentia; family Geomyidae; genus Megascapheus; species Megascapheus bottae. Next base: position 34,194,321 of record NC_143525.1, read on the forward strand.
TTACCCACACACAAAAAGCCATAAGTGAAGTTGTGGCTCAAAAAATAATATCACGGGGCCAGAAGCATAGCCTAGTGGTAGAGTGCTTGCCTAGCATGCATAAAGCCCTGGGTCTGATTCCTTAGTACTACATATACAGAAAGTGGTGCTGTGGCTCAAGTGGTAGAGCACTAGTCTTGAGAAAGCCCAAGGACAGTGCCCAGGCACCAAGCACTAGGACTGGCAAAAAAAAAAAAAAAAAAAAATATATATATATATATATATATATATATATACACACATATATATACACACACACACATATTATACACATAGACACACACACACACAGAGTGCCTGGGCCCTGAGTTCAAGCCTCAAACTAAACAGAACATTATTACACAATAATAAAGTAGTTGTTTGGAACATTAATTTTTATATTTCTAGTTCATGTTTATTTTGTTTTTGCAGTGCTAGGGATTGAACCCAGAGCCTGGGCATATGCTAGCTTCAAATGGCGATCCTCAGATCTCAGCCTCCTGAGTAGCTAGGATTACAAGCATGAACCATCACTAGCACCCTGGAGGCATGGTCTTACCACGTGCCACCAGACTGGCCACAAATTCACAATCCTGCCTCCATCTTCCAAAAGCTTGGATTATAGGGATTGTAATCCAATACAGCCGTGCAATGTATTTTAATCAACAAAGGAAAACATCACAGGTAAGCTAGAAGACCCTGTTGCACCCTCCCCATCGGCAACCACTCCCATGAATTCTGTGGGTAGCCTTCCATATTTTTATATATTTTCATTGCAAAATAGCCTGTTGAGTTTCTCAGTGTGTCTAGATGGGGTGTCACCTAGAAGGAACTTGGTTCATTTGGTTCTGTTCAGAGATGTGAGCATGTTGAGGCCCAGGCTGAGCCCTGAGAATACGGCTGAGAAAAACAGGCCCCTCCCCACGGCAGCGTCATGGGAGGTGGTTGCAGGGTGGCACATGTGCTGGGAAGAGGCCACCACATGGCCACTTTCTGCCCAAGGGCATTTCCAATGGTTCTCACTGGTTTACAACTGCAAAGAAGGCTGCAAAGGGCAGCTTTGTTGGCATATGTCACATATACCCTGTGCAGTCCTCTGTCTAGAACTGTGAAGCGCTGTGAAGGCCGCACATCCAGCGCTGCAGTGTGTGCGCAGGCCTGCCGCACGTCCTCCCTCCCACAGGCTTGCAGTCATCACGAAAGGACTTACCCTGGTACAGGGCAAATGCTGTGCAAATAGATGTGTTGTATATATGCTAAGAGACCAGAAAAGTAGTCTATACATGTTCAATATAGTCTACTGTATTTTTAATTCACCAGAGCCCAGGATACAGAGCAAGCTGAACATAGTTCAAACTCAAAGGGACCAGATAGCAACCTTTCTTTCTTTCTTTTTTTTGTGGGTCATGGGGCTTGAACTTTGCTTGGGCACTGTCCCTGAGCTGTTCAGCTCAAGGCCACCACCCTATCTCTGGGCCTGGGCATTGTCAGTTCTTCAGCTCAAGGCTACCACCCTACCCTTGAGCCAAGCCCCACTTCCCCTTTTCTAGAGGTTAATTGGAGATAAGAGTCTCAGGTCCTTTTGTGCCCAGGCTGGCTTGGAATCTTGATCCTCAGATCTTAGCCTCCCGAGTAGCTAGGATTACAGGCGTGAGCCACCGTGCCCAGCTTGCTTGCTTGCTTGCTTTTTTTTTGGGGGGGGGGCAATGCTAGGGCTTAAACTCAGGGCCTCATGCTCTTGCTCAGCTTTCTTGCTCACAATGGATGTTCTTCCTCTTATGCCACACCTCTATTCAGGCACTTAGGCTGGTTAATTGGAGTCTCAGAGTCTCTTCAGGCTGACATGTGACCATGAATCTCCAGGTCTTAGCCTCCTGAGTAGCTATGTTTCCAAGTGTGTTCCAGCATCATCCAGCTCAGATAGCAAATTATCTAGGCTTTATAAAGGGCTCAAATTGTCCCTTTTAACAACAGCTCAATTCTATCTTTCTAGCACAAAAAAACAGTTATAAACAGTATGTAAATGAACTCTTTTTGGATGCGGGAATTTGAATTTTAAATGTTATAAAATATTCTTTTGATATTTTCCCTAACCATTTAAAAATATACAAGCCATTCCTAACTTAGGGTGTAATATCTCAGCTCAGAGGCTCTCATCTGCTCTGAGAAGTGGAAGTCCTCAGCTCACACCTCTAATCTTAGGCTGAGGTCTGAGGATTGTGACTACAAGCCAGCTTGAGCAGGGAAGTCTCTGTAAGACTTTCTTTTTTTTTTTTTTTTTTTTTTTTGCCACCCTTGGGACTTGAGCTCAGGGCCTGGGCATGGCCTTGGGTTTTCTCAAGGCTGGTGCTCTGCCACTTGAGCCACAGTATCACTTCTGGCTTTTTCTAAGAATGTGGTACCAAGAAATCAAACCCAGGGCTTCATGCATGCTAGGCAAGCACTCTATCACTAGGCTACACTCCCAGCCTCTAGACTTTAATCTCCAATTAAATACCAAAAAGCCAGAAGTGGATCTGTGGCTCAACTGGTAGAATAAAGGCTCATGGATAGAGGGTATATGATGGCTTGTGCCTGTAATTCTTACTACTTAGAATGCTGAGATCTGATGATCAAAATTTGAAGCCAGCATAGGCAAGAAAGTCCCTTTAGAACGTTTATCTCCAATTTTCTACTCAAAACAGGAAAATGTCACTGTGGCTCAAGGTGGTGGAATGCTAGACTTGAGCAAAAGAGTGGGCCCTGAGTTCAAGTCACTTGACTGGCACATGCACGTGCGCGCACGCGCACACACCCCCTACACACACATACACGGAAGTCCTCATCATAGTTTATTCTTCCAATCAAGGTGTCTATGAGCAGGCTTTATAATTCTAGACTCCAGCAACCAACAGAGTTCTTACAGATTCCTTATAAAAATGAGGAGTTTCCAGATGGAAACAAGAAAAGTGAGGGGATGTTCCCAGGACCTGAAGCTGGGCACTGGTGACTCATATCTGTAATCCTAGCTACTCAAGAGATTGTGCTCGGGCATGGAGGTTCATGCCTGTAATCCTAGCTACTCGAGGCTGAGATCTGAGGATCTAGGATCAACGCCAACCTGAGCACTCTTATCTCCAATTAACCACTACAAAACAGGAAGTGGGGCTGTGGCGCCAGGCATAGGGTAGTAGCCTTGAGCTGAAGAGCTCAGGGACAGCACCCAGGCCAGAGTTCAAACATTATGTCCCCCCCCCCCCAAAAAAAAGACTGAGATGCAAGGATCATAGTTCAAAGACAACTCAGGCAGACAAATTCATGATACTTTCATCTCTAATTAACCAGCAAAAAGCTGGACATAGAGCTGTGACTCAAGTGGTAGAATGCCCAGCCTTAAGCAAAAAAGCCAAATAAGAGCCTGAGACCTAGAGTTTAAGCCCACTATGGGCATGTGTACACACACACACACACACACACACACACACACACACACACACACACACACACACACACACACACTCTGAGGTATCTGAAAGTAGACTTGGAAATGTTGCTCAGTAGTAATACACTGGCCTGGTAATAAAAATGCCTTGGGTTAACCAGGCACTAGTTAGCTTATGCTTATAATCATAGCTACTCAGGAAGCTGAGTTCTGAGGATCGCAGTTCAAAACCAGCCCTGACAGCAACTCTGTGACCACCAGAAAATCAGAAGTGGCACTGTGGCTCAAAGTGGTACTAGCTGAGTGAAAAAGCTGAAAGACAGCCCTTGAATTCAAGCCCCATGACCAACAACAACAAAAGTCCTAGGTTCAACTGTTAACACCACAAAAATATAGAGAATGCCTTTATAAAGTTGGAACAGTTGGAATCTCTGAAGCCAGACCTTGTCTATAGATCCTTTTTCCCTGGAGCTTCCTTTCCAGTTCTGCTCATGTGTGTCAAAGAGGTTGGTAATAAGTCTTTGTTCTCTGTTTGATCTTTATTCTTCCACAGGTAGGACCCAAGTCTGGACTGAGTGACTACCTCATAGGACAAACTGCTTAGGAAGACTACCTACTCACAAATCCTTGCCTGGGTAGTTAGCTCTGTGACCTGCACAAAGCCTTCCTCATCTACAACACACTAGTTGGATGAAATAATGAAAGCATAAGGATGTACACACACACACACACACTCACATCCTATGATACACAACACATAAGAGGTACCCAGTGGCTTCTGTCCAGTGTGCTTAAGAATGTGAATCTCCTGCCCTCCAGGAAGCTGACATTCTATTAAACACTCCTCTAATCTGAAGGGACTGGCCACCCACTACTGGGAAGATAGAAGAAAAGATCCTCAGGCCACAACCCTGCCAACAGTGGCCACCAGAGGGCAGCCCAGCCCCAGTAATGGCCCCACCCACACACATCCAGAAATGGCTCTTCCTTGGCAAAAGGAATTCAGAAAGTGACAACCTGGGGTGTGGTCAGTCAGACTAGGGAAGCCCCATGTCTGCAGCCCATAAAAATAAAAGTAAACATAGATGGGGCCAGGAGCGTATCCTAGTGCTCACCTAGCATGCAAAAAGCCCTGAGTTCCATTCCTTGGTACCATATGCTCAGGAAAAGCTAGAAGTGGTGCTGTGGCTCAAGTGGTGGGACACTAGCCTTGAGCAAAAAGTGTCCATGACAGTGCCCAGGCCCTGAGTTCAAGCCCCAGGACTGGCAAAAACAAAAACAAAAACGGAGGCAGAGGCCAGATTATAACTCCAAATCAGGGCTACCCTGGACCTTGGGCAAGGTACTTCCCTCTCTGGTTCAGGTTCACAGGGTTGGGCCAGAATCCCCTAGCAAATAACACCAGCACTACAGGGTTCCAGGAGATGGGGGAAGTTTCTCCTTTCTCATTCCAGCCCTCAGGGCCACACACTGGAAGCCAACATCTCCCTTGAGGCAGCAACTCCCAGAGAAGGCACATGTTCCAAACCCCAAATTCCAAAGCTCCAGAGGTATGGTATCATAGGGGTAAGAGCTCCCGGGTGTGGGGGGGGTAGTGTGCAGGGAAGTAAAAGGGCAAGGTCAGGGGAGCAAAGAGCCCCAAAGTGTCTTGATTCATTCATTCAAGACAGATATCCGGTTTCCTCTGGCTTGTCTGCCGGGATTTAGGGGCTTAGCAAAATGAGTCATGAGAGGGAGGGGGGATATTGGGGAGTTCCCAGCTAATCAGCTCCAAATGTGTGATGATTCCTACCCAAGTGGGTGGGCACAGGAGACCCCAGTACCCCACCTCGGACCCCTGGCCTTGCAGGAGGCAGCCTCCTGGGAGTTGGTGCACAAGGATAAGACAACTCGCCTTGTCCTTCTGTCTAGGGTACAGGGGCGTTCCCCAGAGGAGGGCCTGGCCCCTTCCCCATGGGCCTCACCAACCTCAGGACTGAAGCAGCAGTTGAGCCTGTTTCTCTGCCTGCATCAAACATATGGGGTCAGCTGTGGGCCTGGGTGGGGCTGGAGGGGAGGAAGAGAGCTTGAGGGGGGCAGACGAAGTCTAGGAAGGATGAGAGATTCCATAATTTCACAAAACTTTCGCAAACAACTTTTTTTTGTCCCACCCCCCCTGGCATTGTCCTGGACACCAAATTTGCATAAATCCTAGGAAGTTATTACTAAGCCTTAGTTGCCACAAGACCAGGTAATTTCCTCCCCAGACTCCAACAGGCGATGTATAAAGGCACTCTGAGACTGGGCCTTCACAGAGCCCAGAACTTGCAGCCCAGATTTTCCAGAACCCCTGGTAGAACTTCTTACCCAGAGCCCCATGAAGCTGATGGGTGAGTGTCCTGGCTACCTGCCTGGGTGTGGGGTGGGGAGAAGGAGGGCAGGAGTACAGAGTTTCTCTTGAGCCCCATCTGAGCCCCATCTGCTTTCAGCCTTGCAGCTGCTGTTGTGGCATAGTGCACTGTGGATGGGGCAAGAAGCTATACCCCTGAGCCTTGCCAGCTCCCTGCCCCTTCCCCGGAGCTTCCTGCTCAAGTCTTCAGAGCAAGTGAGAAAAATCCAGGCAGAGGGCACTGAGCTGCTGGAGATGCTGGTGAGTGCGAGCAGAAGGGGGAGGGGGTCATGGAAGTAGAGGTCAGAAGACCCAGGGGAAGGCCTAGGTAGGAGGGAAGGGGGAGAGCTAATGGGAACATGGGGGGAAATGTCATCAGGAAAGGGACATCGAGAGGGAGGCACATGGGCCGGAAAGAAAACTAGAAGAGGTGAAGCTGGGGGACCCTCTGGTGAGGATGCGATGGGGTTCTGGCCAGGATCCAAGGAGGCCCGGCACTCGGAAGGGCTGGGCCCAGGGCAGCAGGGCAGGGAGCACAACTGAATGAGCTGAGGAGAGAGCTGAGGGGGAGGCAAGGAGTCCCAGCAAAATGGAAAGAGCAGCAGTCCATCCTCAATGACTCAACTCCCTTCCATTCCCTTCCATCCCAGTGTGCCACCTACAAGCTGTGCCACCCCGAGGAGCTGGCGCTACTTGGCCACTCTTTGGGCATCTCTCAGGTTCCCTTGCACAGCTGTTCCAGCCAGGCCCTGCAGCTGGTGAGTGGAAGGGTGATGGGGATGGGGAAGGGGGCGCAGTACACCACATTCCTGTGTCTAGGCACATAAAAGGGGGTGCCCTATACCAAGTGGCACAGCCTAACTCTCCCACTCTGGTTCCAGGAGGGCTGTCTGAGCCAACTCCACAGGGGCCTCATCTTCTACCAGAGCCTCCTGCAGGCCCTGGCAGGGATTTCCACTGAGATATCCCCCTCCGTAGACATGCTACAACTGGATGTCGCCAACTTTGCCATCACCATCTGGCAGCAGGTGAGCTGTAGGAGGGGCGAGGGTGAGGATCAAGTGGGATCACGCCACCATGCACACCACAGCCCAGTGGCATCCAGGAAGCTCGCTGGGGCTGAGATGGAAGCATTCCCTAGGATGTGTTTTGGGGGAGGATGTCCCTATATTCAGGCCATTCCTGCTACTCTCCTTCCTCCTCTCCACCCAGCCCAGGGCAAGGAGAAAGATCTTAGGGCCTTGAGACAGACCTAGGTTCAAATCTTGGGGCCACCCATTAGCAACTGTGGCCCCCACAGTGGGACCATCAGCCCCTAACGTCTCCTCTCCCCCCACAGATGGAAGACCTCGGGGTGGTCCTGGAGGTGAAGCCCACTCAGGGCGCCATACCAGCATTTACCTCTGCCTTCCAGCGCCGGGCAGGGGGTGTCCTGGTCACCTCTAGCCTGCAGAGCTTCCTGGAGCAAGCACATCAAGTTCTGAGCTACCTCACTGAGCCCTGAGCACAGCCCTTCCCTCTCCAATGTACTTAGCGCTATTTATTTTTTCTTGGTCTTTTGGTACTGGTACTGGGGCTTGAACTCAGGGCCTGGGCACTAGGCTTTTTCTCTCTGAACTTCAGCTCTACTTCTTGAGCCACAGCTCCATTTCCAGCTTTTTGGTGCTTAATTGGAGATTAGAGTCTCGGATTGCAGCCTCCTGAGTAGCTAGGGTTACAGGTGTGAGCCGATGGCACGTGGCTTATTTATCTCTATTTAATATTTATACTTATTTAAGCCCACTATTTAAAGATAGGGAAGCAAGAATGGAGCCAAGTTCTAAGTCCTTCCCTTCATCTTCGAGTTTCCTTCTTGTGCCTGTAGCAGCAAGAAAAAGCTCCTGTCCTTTTGTCCTCCGGTCCTCTGCACTGGGAGGTAAATAGGTAAATACCAGGTATTGAGTGATTCCTGACACTGCTCCCCAGCCACAGCGAGCCCCCCTTCCCCCCCGCCCCTGGGGAGTACCAGGAGGTCTCCCACATGGGAGACCTGTTTAATATTTAAACATCAGTGTTCCCGACTGGCTTCTCAGTCAGATCCTGCTTTCCTGCAAGTCCATGGCCCGTGGGGATTAAGTCCCTGCAGGAGCAGAGGCCATAGAGCAGGAAGCCTGGCCTGGCACTTGCTCTAAGATTTCTTTTTTGCCTTCCTGCACACCATCAGGCAGTAGGTGCAGCGGCCCCCTGGCTGACAAGGCTGGGATTCTCTTTAGGACTTTGTCAGGCTGGGACTAGCAAATGGAAGGGAAAGGTGGGGAAACGTGGGGAGCAAGCAGGACTGTGTATACACTCCCTCCTCACCCCATTTCCTCACTGTAACTAAGTCTGGAAAGAATAAAGTCTTTGTCTCCAATACATGTTCTTCCTCCTTGTATCCAGCTGGTGTGGGGTGGAGACTGGTGAATGGTGGCTAAGGGCAGAGGGTGGGGAGGAGAAATGGGAGAAGGCTCCTCTAGCTCTCCTGACCTTTGGTGTTTAGCCTGTATGAGCTGATGCTGCCTGGGCATCGATGTTGGGCTGCATAGAGATATGGTAGAGAAAAGAACCACAGCTTCAGGACTGGGAGGTGGCTTAGTGGTAGAGTGCTTGCTTAGCATGCATGAAGCCCTGGGTTCAATTCCATAGTACCACATACACAGAAAAGGCCAGAAGAGAAATGACCACTTGGGGGGCAGAACTCCAGGTATGGTTTGTCTCCCTATGGAGCCCACCAGCAGAACACCCCAGCAGGGCCAAGCTCAGCCTTCTAGGTTGGAATAATGGGGCCAGAGCCATGGAGGCACACGTTCAGTGAAGGCTCCCATGGGGTGGGAAAGCCTAGCCACACCCTCCTGTCCTGCAAGGCCTCCACTGGAGGCTCACGTCCGTAATCCTAGCTACTCAAAAGGCCAAGATCTGAGGATCCAGGTTTGAAGCTGACCTGGGCAGAAAAGTCTGAGAATGTTATCTCCAATTAACCATAGAAAAAAACCAGAAGTGGTTCAAAGTGTAAAAGAGTGCTAGCTTTGAGCAAAAGAAGCTCAGGGACCATGTGCAATCCCTGAGTTCAAGTCCTAGGATTGGCACACACACAAAAAAAAGACACCTGCCCTAACACCCGTGGGGCCTTTTACCAGAACCTGGCCCTTTTTCATTAGGGAAGGGAGGACAGGGTTGATTCTTCACTACCCTAGTAGGTGTGTTGAAGGGAGCTGCTCTGGCCTTCCCTGATCCTGTCCCTGCCCTGCCTAGTAAACAAATGCACAAAGGGCGCCTGGCGCCTGGCCCTGGCCGCTGCCTCTTCCTTCTCCTCACCTCAGGACTGCGCCCCTCCAGCACCAGAATGCACAGGAGGACAGGGAGGACAGGCGCACGCACAAAGCACTTAAAGTCCCAGCATCCACAGGGACCTTTATTAACAAGTTAGCCCAGGCAGCCTCCCTGGGTGTTACAAAAATAGGCTTATGTACACACTATGCAGCTACAAAGTTCCCCCCTCAGGGTGGGTGAGCACTCGGGCCTCTGCTGCTCATATCCTTCAGGATGGCAGGAGGGAGAGTAAGTTACAAAACCAACTGCCAGATGCCTTGAAAGTCAGAAGTCAGCAGTGGGCAGTCTGCAAACTGAAACCGGGTTTTGCCGTCACCTCGATGTGCAGGCTGGATGGGAGCTGGTGGCTCGCTCTCCTCACAGTTCTCTCTGGAGTACTGTGTCTGAGTCCCTCCCTCCCCAGCCATGCCTGTGGCCACTCCAAACTCCTCAGAGCGCAGCGATGGCTTTGGCAGCCACCTGGCGGCCCAGGGGCAGGCTGAGGTCTGTGATTGCCAGGATCACCTTGGGGCTGGACATGGCAGACACCTTCACGAGTTCCGACACCTGCCACAGACAGGCCAACAGGGAGCGAATGAGGGGTGAGGTCCCAGGTGAAAGGGCCCTCCCTTCAGGATGGCTGCCCCTGGCCCCCTCCTCCGCCCCCTGCTGCCTGGCTCCCTGGTGCTCACGGTGGTGAAGGGCATGAACTGCAGGATGCTGCCCTGGCTGCCTTGCTCCAGGCAGTCCACGCATTCCTCCATGAACCACTGCACAAACTGCGTGTGGGGGCCGGCAGTGCGGGAGCCCAGGATGGAGGAAATGAGCAGGAACAGGTTGGCTGTGCAGGGAGGGACAGGAGGGGTCCATGAGAACTGGTTAGCCTTGGTGGGAAAAGGAGAAAGCACTAAGCCCACTCCAGAGGAGACGAAGGAAGTGTAGGAGGAAGGCAGGAGAGAGGCACCACCAACAGTTAGGGGAGGTGGACAGGAGGAGGGAAGTGAGGGGCCCTGGGGGACCCTTCCAGCCAGGGCCCTGCCTCCAGCTGTGCTCAGGGGCCTCTGTCAGGACTTACCCAGTACTCGGTTCAGAGGGTCTCTCATGTTGACTGTGTGGAGCTGGGAGGCCGAGAGGGAGGTGTTCATGGACCGGTCAGCTGTGGGATGAGGCAGAGGGAACTGGACTCAGAACCAGTGCTTCCTGCCTCTGCTCATCAAGGTATGCATGTATGCAGAGTCTGGACATGATTCTTGGACCAAGACGCACAGCAGGATCCCCCATCAGAAGATGGGGAAGGGCCGGGAGTTTGGTCTAGTGGTAAAGTCCTTGCCTAGCACACACCCACGTTTGATTCCTCGGTGCCACATACACAGACGCCAGAAGTAGTGCTGTGGTTCAAGTGGTAGAGTATTAGCCTTGAGAAAGCCCAAGGACAGTGCCTAGGCCCTGAATTCAAGCCAAAATGATGCAGGGAGAGTGAACTCTGCATGACAACACAGGGCGGTAGCAATCTGTGTATGAAGTCACTGAATCCTCCAGATGCTCCATTGTACAAACAGAAAACCAGGCTAGGATTTGCTAAGGAACTAGCGAAAGGCAGCAGACTTTCTGCTTAAGTGTGAACCTCAGTCCTTAACAGGACCCAGAGTAAACTTCTAGGCTACAGAGAAACCTCTGGAAAGAGGAAAAATTAAATGGACTATAAATAAGGAGCCTTTAGCAGAAATGGCGGGGCACGGGGCGGGGGGCGGTGAGGGGGGAGTCTGTGGGAGGGACAATGAAGGAAATGGCATCCAGAGAAGCAGAGCCAAGCGGGAAGCTCTCCAGTTAGGAAAGGGGGTGAGTCGTTCCAGGTTCCCGCCTGGGTCTGCTGCAGGCCACAGGGCATGCTTTAGGGGAAGGAAGGAAAGAAGGTGGAGCAGGTGAGTCAAGGGCACAGGCTGTACTGGGACTGAACCTGCTGGGTGCTTGGCACCCCTCAACCCTGTGGTGACAGAGTGGGAGTAGGGCCAACAGGGGGGTACAGGGCTCTGGGCAGAAGAGCTTGGCTCCCTGGGGAGAGACAACAGTGTATGTCCTGGAGGACAGAATGGCACAAGCTCCCACCACACCTTCTGGCTGGCCTACGGTCTCTAGGGAGCAGCGCCTCGGGGTCCCGGGCAGCCACAGCCCTCCCACATGCTCACTTGGACTTGACAGGAGGTTGGTGTCATCTTCATTGGAGCTCAGGAGCCGCATCAACTTTGAGGGCTGTGTGTCCTCCAGGGGGAAGAGGCTGATATAATCCTGGGGGTAGGAGGGTCACCATCATGCCCCTGACTCCCTACGTTTCCTGCGATGGGGGGACAGAAATCAACTCCCCAAAGCCCATGAGTGGGTATCACTAGTAGGCGGATTCTTCTCTCCTCTCCTCATCCCAAACCCCAATTAGCAGACAGGACCTCTTGGCAGACAGTCTGGGGACTCATATCAACCACTTCTCCAGACTTTGGCCAACCAGGCCCCCACCCAGCTGATCTAAGGGCAGAGCCACATCCCAGTACTCAGCAAACACCTGAATACACACGCGAGCAAGTCCTCGGCAGGCCTACCTCAATGTCTTCGCGGTGTCTCTTCTTCTGGCGGGAGGATGCCTGTCCTTTGTGGGAAGAGTAAGAACTCAACGCACACCACACGGCTAGTCTGCCAAAGGATTCCAGGAAGAGGGTACCATTAGGGGAAGACTTCCATGCCCACACTAACTGTTAACCACCTGTGGCTTTCAACAGCCCATGTCCCACAGAGGTTCCATGCCAGAGCGCTTGACTGGGTGTTGGGCACTTGGAGCCCAGGGTTGAAAGCTAGGTAGCCTCTGGGAAGAATCTTACTTAGCCAGTGCAGTGCCAGGAGGGTCCATGAGGCTGTGCCACTTGGCAGAGTCTGTGAGCAGACCAGGCAGGATGTGTCCCAGCAGGACCAGTGTCACTTGCTGCATATCCAGACAGAAGATGGAATAGAGCAGCTCCACCGCCCGCAGCGTGTGCTCCTTCCGTGTCTCCTTCAACAGCTCCTGAGGGACAGGCCCGCACGTGGCTCAGGTGCTGAGGTCCTCGTCTGGGGGCTCTGACACCTGACCACTCCTGCTGGCTCTCTGAGGAGGTGTGTATGGGCCCAGGTCTTGTTGTATCCCTCTCTTCATTTCCCAGCCTGAGATGAGGTCCCTGTCTCTGTATCCCCAGGAGACCACCCAGCTCCCAGCAGCCTTGGAGAAGCCAGGCTGAGTGCCAGTCTCCGCACACCATGGCTGCCCCCCCCAAGTACCTTAATCAGGTTGTTGCAGAACCAGTAGACGCCCCCCATGTGCAGCAGCGTGTCGAGGATATGGATGGAGCGGCTGTCCACCCAGCCCTTCTCCAGCAACTTGGCGAAGATGTCCATCAGCACCTCCTTGATGGGGCGCTTGGGGGGCAGCAGGTTCCAGTAGGGCATGGTGTCCACCCCAGCGGAAGGGAACTTGACCTGGGTGGCTGTCTGCTGGAGCACGTCCGCACACATGTGCTCCAAAATTGAGCTCATGATCACCACCCTGGGGGGAGGGGAAGTCGCCCTATTCTGACATGGGGAGGAGACAACCCGAAGCTCTGCTCCTCGCCAGGCCGCTTTCTCTGCTGGTACAGAGCCTGTGAAAGCACAGGACAGAGGCTGGCCTCCGCTAGGTGTTTCCTGCAATTCGCTCCGGTGTTCTTTCCCATCCCCCAGGTGCTGGCCCTGCCAACTGTCATAAATAAATATAATCACTTCCCCCTGTACTGAGGGCTTGGGGGGGGTCCCCTCCCAGCCTTGGCCTCCTCCCAAAATAAGCTGTAACTTCCAGGCGAGGCCCGAGGGCTGCCCCACAGGACTCTTCCCGGCTCTGGGTAGCTGGGCAAACAAAAGAGACATGTCCAGGAACCTTCCAGGAGTGTCCTGGGCTCAATGCAGGCGAGTGTGAGAACTAGCTGTTCCTGGAATGCTGGCAGAGATTCGGAGCCATTTTCCACCTGCCCGACAGCCACAGACTCCCCACTAGTCCTGACTCAAAAGCACTTACGTGGCTTAAGATGGATGGTCCAGGGGGCCGAGAGTTTGGCCTAGTGGTTAAAGTGCTTGCCTAGCATGCATGAAGACCCGGGTTCGATTCCTCGGTACCCCACATACATAGCAAAAAGCCAGAAGTGGTGCTGAGGCTCAAGTGGTAGAGCTCTAGCCTTGAGAAAGTCCAAGGACAGTGCTCAAGCCCTGAGCTCAAGCCCAGGACTGGCAAAAAAAAAAAAAAAAAAAAAAAAAAAAAAAAGATGGATGGTCCAGGACTTGTGGGGGGCTCACAGGGGAAGAAAAGGGAGCAAGAGAAAAGCATATGTGGTCTTATGGACCCTACCCAGGCACATGCTTCCTTCCACCTGTTTCTCATAAAACTCCCTGGTAGCCAGGTCAGCTATATGAGTTGCAGGAAACTTCACAAGAGCCAAGGGGTGGAAGCAATACAAGTAGCCATTGACAGCTGAACAGATAACCATGATGTGGCATATACGAACCATTTACTCAGTCTTAAAAAGGAAGGCATTTTGGTCACATGCTACAACATGAGTGAATTTGAGGAAATCATACGGAATGAAGTCAGTCAGTTACAATAAGATAAGCATTGCCTAACTTTGCTTATAGGAGTCATGTAAAGTAGCCTAGGTCATAGGAGTAGAAAGTAGCATAGCAGTTGCCAGGGACCAGAGGGTGGGGGAAGCAGGGAAGATGTTTCGTGAGTGTACTTTCAGATTTGCAAGATGAAAAATTCTGGAGCTTTGTTTCCCAATAATGTGAATATACTTCACACCACCGAACTGTCACACACGCAGCTGGTGAAGACGCTATACGTTTTCTGTCATGTGTTTCTTGCCACATTTTAAAAAATGTCCTGCAAGTCCCTGGAGAGCCAGCACATGACATGCTTATGAAGACAGCTGGGTAAGAGAGGCTTCCAACCCACATTTGGCTCCCAGTTCTTCCACAGCAACACAACAAGATAATCCCTCTGCTGTTCTGCTCAGCTAGTGCTGGAGAACAAGAGTTCTTTAAGGACAAAAGTCAAGCTGTTTGGAGTCTGCATTCCTAGCACACAGAAGGTGCTGGTGGCTCACACCTGTAATCCTAGCTACTCAGGAGGCTGAGATCTGAGGATTGTGGTTCAAAGCCAGTCCGGGCACTAAAGACCATGAAACTCTTATCTCCAATTAGTCATCAGAAAACTGGAAGTGGTGCTGTGGCTTAAGGGGTAGGGTACAGCCTTTTGAGCTGAAGAGCTCAGGGACAGTGCCCAGGCCCAGAGTTCAAGTCCCATGACCAACAATTTAAAAAAAAAAAAAAGCCGGGTGCAGTGGCTCACACTTGTAATCCTAGCTACTCAGGAGGCTGAGATCTGAAGATCAAAGTTCAAAGCCAGCCAGGGCACTAAAGAACCTGAGACTCCTATCTCCAATTAACCTCTAGAAAATGGAAAGTGGGGCCGTGGCTCAAGGGTAGGGTGGTAGCCTTGAGCTAAAGAGCTCAGGGACAACACCCAGGCCCAGGGATAGAGTGGTAGCCTTGAACTGAAGAACTCAGGGACAGCACCCAGGCCAAGTTCAAGCCTCACGACAAAAAAAAAAAAAAGCAAAGCTGAAAGTGGAGTTGTGGCTCTAGTGAGAGCATTATCCTTGAGCATAAGGGCAGTACCCAGGCCAGGCCCTGAGTTGAAGCCCTAGAACCAGTACCAAAAAACAAACAGCCTGGCATGTGACTCATGCCTATAATCCTATTACCCAGGAAGCTGAGGTCTGAGGAATGAGGTTCAAAGCCAACCCAGGCAAAGAACTCCCCATGCAACTCATCTCTAATTAACCACTCAAAAACTGGAAGTGGTACTGTGGCTCAAGTGGTAGAATACTAGCCTTGAGTTAGAGAAGCTCAGAGAGTTCAAGCCTCATAACCAACAAAACCAAATCAAACCAAAACAAAACATTAAAAAAAAAACTCTCACGGACCGGAGTATGGCCTAGTGGTAGAGTGCTTGTCTAGCATGCAAGAAGACACATATATAGAAAATAGCTGGAAGTGGTGCTGAGGCTCAAGTGGTAGAGTTCTGGCCTTGAGAAAGTCCAAGGACAGTGCTCAGGCCCTGAGCTCAAGCCCAGGACTGGCAAAACAAACAAACAAAGGAACAAAACCCTCACTCCTAATACAAAGACACACTAAATGTTCACTGAGCCTATGGCATGAGTATGTGCTATGAAGGGAAGGGAAGGGAACAGGAGGGTCTAAGCACTCTCTGGAGTCACAGTGGGTTAGCTGGTCAGTTCTTGGAATGAAGGGTGTGAGTGAGGAGGAAGCAAGTGAGCAAGCAGTGCCAGGAAGATAACAAGAGCGGGGTTGGTTTCTGCAGGTGCAGTCTCCTCCCACCACCCCTGCAGGGTTTGGGGAGGGGGGCTGGGTCACTGACCTCTCCTTGTAGAACTGCAGGGTGTTCTCACTGTATAATGGGCCTGCCAACTGTCGAATCATTTGAAGTGACTTCTCACGCTCATCCAGCCCCAGCATCCGGACATGGGCCACAAGCCAAGCCACGGCACAGACGGCCAGACTGCATACCTTTCCCTTGATATTATCGGTGATTTTCTATGGGAGAGGAGCAGAAGCTGGGGTTGGGGCTACTCTCCCCACTCCTGGGCCATCGCTTCCTTGAACTCTGGGGGCAGCCAAGTAGGAAGTAGGAGTCCAGGGTCACACTCACACCAATCTGCACCACAAGTCTGATAGTCCCAGAATTACCTGGGTGGGAGGATAGCGAAGACTATGATTCCAGAGAAAATGAATTTTAAGGTATGAGATCTAAATTAAGGGTCTTCTCCTTGTCCTTATTAAATATAAACATATTACTAAATATAACACGCTATCGATAACTGTACCTTAGCAAAGAGGGATGGGAAGGGGGACTACCTGGATAGACTCAAAGGCCAGAACACCATTCTCCCAGGCATTGAGGATTTCCAAGATGGCTGCTGAAATGCTAAGACATGCTTCATGCCACTTCATTTGACTACAGAGAGGAGGGGGAAGAAGAAAAATCACCACAAGGGAGCATGGAATGGTTGTGGCCCTGCCCTGACCACTACCCTCGAAGCAGGTACCCAAGTCACTAACACCAGCTTCATCTCTGAGGAATTGTTGAGCAGGGCAACCAAGGACTCTACTTTGGTGGAGTCGGGCCGGAAGCATGGGTGGTCAGGGTTCAAGATCTTGCCTTCCTCAGGCATGCAGGTCTGCATCCAGGTCTCAAAGAAAGGCACTTCTGTTCCTGTGCTTGACTCAGACAAAATCACCTGGGTGAGAGGGCAAGAAGATAAGTGGGAAAGGTGTGATGCCTGGCAGAGCTTGGCCCTGTGGCTATGCCTCAGTTTCCCATCCCATTACCATTCCCTTCCCAGCCTGAAGAACTGGGGACAAATTGGCCCAAGAGCAGCAGACAGGGGACTATGCTGCCACCTAGTGGTCAGGGTGAAGGATGTGGCAATGAAGGATTCGGGTGGGAGGCGACAACTAGAATCATCTATTGACTTTTCCCACCCTGGGTTCCTGGTTTCAGAGACCAGCAGAAAACACTAGTGTTGGAGACCAGTAGGGACAAAGAATTATGTGGGCAAGTTATTGGTTATTTTGTTCCTCTTTTTCCCATCACCTGGCATCTCCTAATCACACCTGCTCTCTTCTCACTCACCTCTGAGCCATAGGTCTGGGCCACGTGGCAAAGCATGAGGAAGGAGATATCAAAGAGTAAGGCACGAACTGAGGCCGTTTTGGCTGTGGGAAGAGTAAGAAAGCCAATCCCTCAGCCCAGGGCAAGGGCCCAGAGACCTTGTCTGGATCAGGAAGGAGATGAGGACTTTGTTTTGTCTTTGTACTGCTGGGGATTGAACGAGGACATTCTGCTTATTAGGCAAGAGTAATCTTTCGCTAAGCTATAGCCCAATCTAGGATTTGTCTTAAGGAAGGTCAGGGATCAGCCAGCTCTTTCAAAGCTCTGAGGCTCAGAATCCTTTTCTTGAGTCTCAATAGAACATCATCCCTTCCTGAAGAGTCTAAGCTTTCTAGAACCTCCCTCCCTCCAATGTACAAACACATGTTAAAGGGTGCAGGTAGAAGGAAGACAAAGGTAGCTTTAGAAGAATCCCATTCCCAGCATTAACCTCCCTCAAGGCTCTCCAGAAACTTCAATTAGTCGTGACTCGGAGGAGGAAACCAGACTCCCATAATGAGCCACGCTAGCCCCTCTGTCCATATCCTTCTCAGGGCCAGTAGGGACTGGTGGAGCTTGGAGGACTTACTGCTTTCTCCACTGCCATGGGTGGTAAACTCATTCAGACTGTGGAAGAAGTAGAGACAAGAGGTATCAACTAGGGAAAGCTCAACTGAAGAGGGAAGAGGAAGGGGAACCAGCCCTTTGGCTGAGCTGTCTAATTACCACGCTCACTAAGCCTTGGCCTATGAAACTCCTGGGAAAGCCAAACCCAGATGCCTCCTCCCACTCTGCTGTCTCCTCCCTTCAGACACAACCTCCATTCCGAGATAGGGGCTCAGCTTTTCTCACTTGATGAATTTCCGGGCGAAGGATTTTAGTTTTCCAGTGGCAGCGGCAGCAGCCAGCAGTAAGTCCAAGCTCTTCCCTGACAGCATGTGTCCCAAGACCCCCAGCAGTCCCTCCGGGGACTTAGAGTGGTCTGCATCCATCGTCTGGAGACAGGACAGGAAATCAAGTCCTGAAGAACACTGAAGACCCCCCAGACATGGCCTAGCCACACTTTCTCTTCATACAGCTCCACCAACTGGCACATTACACCCCGCAATCTGACTCCAGTCTGAAAAACTGTTCCTAAAATCTATTCTGGGCCGGGAGTTTGGCCTAGTGATAGAGTGCCTCCCTAGCATGCACGAAGACCTGGGTTTGATTCCTCGGTACCACGAACATAGAAAAAAGCCAGAAGTGGTGCTGAGGCTCAAGTGGTAGAGCTCTATTCTTGAGAAAGTCCAAGGACAGTGCTCAGGCCCTGAGCTCAAGCCCAGGACTGGCAAAAAAAAAAAAAACCTATCCTTGCTCTATGGCCCACCCCCACTTAACTGTGCTGGTACAGTGGTGCAGTGGTGGTGGGAATGGCTGAGAACCGGCTGGGAGTTTCACCACCATGTCCTCAATGCAGTGGTCTCTGAAGGCATCTACCACAGTGCCTGGGACACAAATGAAGTCCGACTAGTGTCAGCTTTCTGTCCTTGCCTATCCCCTTTCTCTATTCCCAAAGCAGCTATATACAGCAACCAGACAGGAGAGGTCTGGGGGTCCTGTTTAGTCTACTTGGAAGGAGAGCTAAAAGGAAGAAAAGGGAGTCCTGATGGCTCACCTTAAGGATGTTTGTGACAGTGGGCTCTGCTCTGAGGATCAACCCAGGATTGGGCTGGATGTTGGCATTTTCTGATGATTTTACTTCTGGATCTCGGTCTGCTGCACTATGGCCATGACCAGGTGGTCAAGAGGAGGAAACAGGAACAAAGCATTTTTTATATACTCTATAGTAAAACCGCAGAAAAAGAAGCAGAGTGGAACGCATATAGGAGCTGGGCACTGGTAGTGCACACCAGTAACCCTAGCTACTCAGGAGACTGGAGATCTGAGGATTGTGGTAGGAAGCCAGCCCAGGGAGAAAAGTCCCCACGAGGCTCTTACCTCCAATACCATTACTCAAAAAAAAATGGAAATGGCACTGTAGCTCAAGTGGTAGAGCCCTAGCCTTGAGCATAAAGAGGCTTAGGGACAGTACCCATGCCCTGAGTTTAAGCCCCAAGACAGAAAGAAAGAAAGAAAGAAAGAAAGAAAGAAAGAAAGAAAGAAAGAAAGAAAGAAAGAAGGAAAGCGAGCGAGCAGGGGAAGGGAGAGAAGGCAAGCAAGCACACAGGCATGTAGGAACCTTTGAGGGCTTAATATATAGCTCAGTGGTGTAGCACTTGCCTAGTAAACATGAGGCTCTAGGACAGAAGCTCAGCACACAATACAGCAATGACAAAATCCCAAACTTTGAGACTTGTGGTAAGGTTTACAAAGAAAAAGGATATTCAATATTGTAACCATTTCAAGTTGTCCTTGATCATTACATCTATTTTAAACGTTTATCTAAGCCAGGCACAGTGGCTCACGTCTGTAATCCTGGCTACCCAGGAGGCTGAGATCTGAGGATTGCAATTCAAAGCCAGCCTGGGCACTAAAGTCCGTGAAACTCTTATCTCCATTTAATCACTAGAAAAGGGGAAATGGCCCTGTGGTTCAAGGGGTAGAGTGGTAGCTTTATGCTGAAGAGCTTATGGACAGCATCCTCAAGTCCCATGATCCACAAAAAAAAAAAAAAAAAAAAAAAAAAAATGTTTAAGCTAGGTGCCAGTGGCTCACACCTATAAACCTAGTTACCTAGTTAGCTACTCAGGAGGCTAAGATCTGAGAATCAAAGTTCAAAGTCAGCCCAAAGAGAAAAATCCAAGAGACTCTTGTCTTCAGTTAACTTACTAGACTGAAGGCATAGCTCAAGCAGTAAAATTACCAGCCATGAGCAAAAAAGCCAAGTGAGCCGGGTGCGGTGGTTCATGCCTGTAATCCCAGCTACTCAGGAGACGGAGATCTGAGGATCACGATTCAAAACCAGCCCAGGCACTAAAAAATCCGGGCACTAAAAAGTCCCTGAGACTCTTATCTCCAATGAATCACATGAAAACAGGAAGGGACAATGAGACCCAGAGTTCAAGTCCCATGACAAAAAAAAAAAAAGGCAAGCAAGCCGGGAGTTTAGCCTAGTGGTAGAGTGCTTGCCTAGCATGCACAAAGACCGGGGTTTGATTCCTCGATATCACATACAAAGAAAAAGCCAGAAGTGGTGCTGTGGCTCAATTGGTAGAGCACTAGCCTTGAGAAAGCCCAAGGACAGTGCTCAAGCCCTGAGTTCAAGCCCCAGGACTGGCAAAAAAAAAAAAGCCAAGTGAGAGGACAAGTCCCTGAGTTCAAGATATAGAGCACATACGCATGGGCGCGCGCGCGCACGCGCACACACACACACACACACACACACACACACATACACGCACACACGACTGAGTTAGCCACTGAGGATGTCAACTGTGCTTTTTAGCAGCAGTGTTAGCAGGACATAGGGAAGCAAGAGGCCCTTGAGGCAACCCAAGTGGCCTCACACTTACCGCTTGGCCACAAGGTTGGCAAAATTGGCTTCAGACAGAAGGCCCTGCTTGTTACACTCTTGGAGGAGGAAGTTTGTACAGTCACAGCTGTGAAGAAAACAAGGACAAGGGAAGTGGGCACTGAGGGCATGAGGAACAGGGCGGGCTCCTTCCACGCTTCTCCCTCCTTTGGGATTAAGACAAGTGGAGTGCCCACGGCAAGTCTGGGAGACTGTGGGCAATGACAACCATAAGCCTTTGCCTCCGGCCCAGACTGAGGGTAGTAAACAAATAGGCAACGTCTCCTGCAAGTCAGCTGGCTTGGGGAGCACAGGAAGGGCTCAGAATACCTTCCAGGGAAGTACTGGGGAATAGGGGAGTTCATACTTGCAGCGCTGGTCAGCTTTGTCCAACAACGGGGTGAGCTTCAGCAGGAACTCAAAAGCACAGTTGACATCTTCAGTGAAGTCCTGAAAGAGTCAGAAGCCTCTGCCTGGGTTTAGGTCCTCCAGGCCTCCTGCAGCCTGCACTGCAGGCGCATAAGGACACCCTGCTGTGGTGAGAACCTGAAGCCAGCTGTGCTCACCAGTAGCCCAGGCACTGGTACTGGGGGTCTCTCCGTCCCCATTCTGATATGGTTATCGTGCCTGATTATCATGGGCAGCCTTATCTGCTGGAGGGATCAACTTAGGCCTCCTAGTCTAGAGCCTGTGCAGATAGGCAAAGATGCATATAGGTGTTCAGCCATATGCACGCTTCTGCTTTCTCCAGGGTACAGGAATACACTGGCACCCAGAAAAACACTATGTATTCATTCTCATTTCTTCAACTCACCTTGTCTCCATGAGAATATTTCTTTAACTTCACCAAAACCTGAGGAATCTACAGTATGGTAGGAGGGAAAAATAGGAAAATCAATTTCTTTTCTCATTTACTCACTACTGAAGGGCCCAGGTTCTTTTACAGCCCAATCAGAAACCCCACAGCCACACGACCACCCATACTTCGTGGCCCATAGGACATGAAGCCCTGTCACTTCTACTGACTCAACAAGGAAAAGCCATAAGCAAAGCAGTAGCCAAGTTCAAGGGGATGGAGGCCATTTTCCCCAGCCCCCAAGCTGCCTTGTACCAATATGGCTAACAATGAGCTGAGCAGCACCTTGTAGGAAGAAGAAAACAGTGAGCCTCACAAAATGGCAACACACAGATTCAGAAAATATGGCTGGAACTTGCACTAGAGACTCAACAGGCTGAGCCTGAGGCCAGCAGGGGGACACACAAGGCAAAGATCAGCAGTTTACCCATTTCCTGAGAACTATCCCCACACTGACTCTGTTGCTCCATGTCCCCAAGTACCTTGAGGTAGGTAAAAGCTGTCCACTTCAGCTCCTGTGTCCCCTCAGGAGATTCAATGAGCCCCACGAAGCAAGCTTTCCAGATCTCCAGCACGAACAGTGGGGTGGGGATATGCTGTGGGAAGTTTGGAGGTGAGGCATGAGAGGGTGCCCACAGCCCCCCATGCTCCTGACGCTCCAGAGACAAGAGGCACTGCACAGCCCAACCATGTCTCAGCTCCAGGGCTGAGAACCGGGGATGGAAGGCTGAATGATAGAATTGTGCACTTCTGGTATCTACAGTCCAGGGATAAAGAGAAAACCTATTATTCCCAAGAAGTACAGAAACGACCCCCCATGCGCCCACAAATGACTGGCCCACCTTGGGAAAGTGGAGCCTTTTGGCCCCTCCCACCTGCATGCGTTTCACCATCATCAGCTGCTCCACCAGGGGCTGTGTCTCGCCAGTCAGGTTCATGGTGCCCTCCAGCAAGATCAGCGCATGGACAGTAGGGAAGCCGGTCTTGTGCAGCTTCTCTGAATGCACAGACAGCATTGTGGGGATGCTGAGGGGACAGAGATAGAAGACAGTGTTAAGGAGTGATGGTGAGAGTGGAAATCTTTCCACAATGCCCCAAGGCACTTTCTCTCTCTCCCTTCACTACCTCCCCCTGGAAGCCTGGTACCTCCTAATCAGTGTGCCACACTGCTCAGCCTGGCTCCGGAGCTGGGGGTTGCTGAGATTGGTCAAGATCTCCCCAAGCTTCAAAAGAGAATGTTCAATGGCAGTCCAGGAGGCTGGCAGAGAAAAGGAAAGGCAGAGACAGGATATGAAACAGTGGAGAGGTAGTTTGGCCCCAGACTCCTTGACTGTGGTACCAATTGGGCTCATGAAACAATGCTGAGAAGCTTCCCCTGAAGAAGATGTGGAAGCCAAAGCCCTGAAGGCGGCATGCACTGTTTCTAGAAGAGGTATGAGCAACAAGGACCAAACCTTGTAAAACTGCTCCCAACTGCCTGACTTTCAGGAGTCACATGGACTCACTTTAGCAGCCAATGAGAGAAGCGCAGGGAGGCTAAACCCTCCTCCAGAGGCCAGAACAGGGACACTGGCCATAAATCAGGAACAGACCAATCCAAAAAGCCCTGCTTGCAGCAGCCACTTCTACCCTAGGCAAGCTAGGATCCTAAACACCACGCATTCCCTTCCAGGCTTGGCCCTCACTGCTCTCGTCTTCTGGGACACCTCATTATAGCTTCAAGCCTCAGCTCCTCTAACCACTTGTCAGACTGGTCCCTCTCCTAAATACCCCCACACACGGGTACTACATGGATGTAACTACTACACATTTAAAACTTAATTAGAAGTCGCTTATCCTGGTTACAATTCCAATGGGTCAAATGATGAATAATGGCACCAACTAACCCATCAATCTCCATGTAGCATGGTGAGAAAGAAAGACAAGACCTAAGATCCATTAAAATTAAGTATTCATCCACTTTTCAGCCAATAAACATTTATCAAGTGCTCAAGGTAGAGAAGAGACTATCAATACAGCCCATTCTGACATAGTAGGTCTCTTTCTGGACTTCTCCCAGACAATAAGACATATCTGGAGAATAATAGAGTAATTTTCTAACAAACTCTCCAACTGGACCCTAAAGATAAGGACTTGGATGTTACCCATTTTACCATTCTTATCCATAGAAAACAGGTGGTCTGAAGCTACTGGAGCCCAAAAAGAGATTGTACCCTCAGGACCCCCCCCCCACTGCTGTAAGATTTCCCTCCCATAGATTTGTCTGTTCCAATAGTCAGGAAAGTTCCAATAGTTAACACCTAAACTTGAATGGAGGTGGCTGGAACACAGGCCTGACAGTAGACTCCAGGTGAAGAGTCTGTATCTGGAAGATGAATAATGCTGAGACAAAAAAGAGCAGACAGGTGAACTTGTTTTGTCTGCTAATGTGTTCATTTGTTTTCTAATATTGGGGATTGAACTCAGGGCCCTATGCTTGCTAAGCAAGCACTCTCCCAGTTGCACTAGAGTCCTTGTCATCTAATCTGCTCTCTCTATATGGTATACAAATCTTGCTATCCACTAGTGCATACACTTGTTGAGGGCAGGGACCCTGCCACATGCTTCTTTGGTAGTCCCCCCTTACCCCCCACCCCCAGCACCTAGCATAGGGCTGGGAATAGGACAATGCTCAGTAAATACCTTTTGGTTGATTGGCTCGGGCGCCACCCTGCCCAAGTCCCTGGGATGTATGCAATGCTTATGGGAGAGAGAAAAGGAAGTGGGATGGTTTCAGATCCTCCTGGAAAGAAGTGGGATGGCATCCTGCCTCTCCCCTCTCAATCAAAGGATCCCCTACAGAAGCAGCAACAGGTGGGGCACACAGGGGACATACAGGCCTCCTCTAGCTTGGCGATGTGCAGCAGAGCCCGGTTCTTGGTGCTGCTGAGGGTCTTCTCCAGGCACTGCAGACACATGACAAGCTGCTTCTCCCCAGTAGCTGATGTAACAGCCTCCAGTCCTTCCTGAATCCGTTCTGCAGAGGCCGCTGTGCAACGCAGAAGCCAGTGGAGGGCGCTGAGAAGGGCTCGGCACAGTCCAATGCACTCCTCGGCTTTGCCATGACAGCTACAGGAAAAGATACAAAAATCTGTCTCTGCTCCAATGGCTGAAATCTGACCCACACCCATGTTCCTCAGTCTCTGGCACTCCCCTACTAGGGAACAGATTTGGAAACCCAGTGAAGTCCGAGGGAAGACACTTAGCCCAGCCAACTTCCACCAGACAGGATTTCAAATGAGCTATTTCAAGTAGACAAGAGGCATTTTGTCCTAAGGGAATAAATAGAAAAGATAGGAATAGGCAGGTGGGGAGAGGAAATGGAGGAACCCAAAACTGGTCTCAGCTAAGTGCTAGGGGCTTCTTTACACTGAGAGAATGCTGGAATGTTCTTTACCCCCTCTTCCAACCCTTACCTTAGTCGGTCACAAAACATGTCTATGATATCCAGCAAAGCCTGGACACACAGGTCCCGGGAAAAGTCATCAAACTGGAAAGAAGAGTAGAGAGGTTCCAGAATGCCTGGTAACCCCCAGGTTTCCTGCATGGCAGCAGATGGTACATGCTTTTCTTGCCTCCAATCTCAGGTTTCAGACTCTGTACCCTTTCCATGTGGAAACAGACTCCTAATTCCAGTCCCCACTTCCCAGATCTCCCAGGAGAAGTGGCAAAACCAGAAGCATCATGGACTCTGTCCAGTCCCAGAAGTCACATGATCATAGTAATAAATAAAATGGACCTTGTCTGTCACTATCATAGGTCTGCCCCCACTCCCCCAGTGTGTGAGTGGTTGCGGTCATACCTTACTGATAGCTGTGAGGACAGAAGAGTAGGATACCATCTAGAGGGAAGGAAGAAAGATAGCATTCAGACAAGCAGACTACAGTGACGGGAACAAATACTGATGCTTCAAATTGATGTAGCTCTGAAAGCTCAACCCCTCCAAAAAACTTTGTGAACTTATTAGAAGACAGGTGATTGCCGGGTGCCAGTGGCCCACAACTGTAATCTTAGCTCTCACCAGGCTGAGATTTTAAGATTGTGCTCAAAACTAGCCCAGGAAAGCCTATGACATTCTAATCTCTAGTTAACCAGTAAAAAGCTGGAAATGGATCTTTAGCTCACGTGGTAGAGTGCAAACCTTGAGCAAAAAAAGGTCAGGGAGCGCCTAGGCCCTAGGTTCAAGTTCTAGCACATGTACACATACACACACACACACACACACACACAGAGATAACTCAGTACCAGTGGCTCCCACCTATAAACCTAGCTACCAAGGAAGCTGAAATCTGAGGATGAAGGTTTGAAGCAAGCCTAAGCATATAAATCCATGATACTCTTATTTCCAATTACCCAGCAAAAAGCTGGTATTGGGAGGTGTGGCTCAAGTGGAAGAATACCAGCCTAGAGCTAGGATAACAGGTGTGACTACCCAGCTAAGTTTGCACGCACACGCGTGTGTATGTGTGTGTGTGTAGTTTTTTTTTTTTCTAGTCCTAGGGTTTGCACCCAGGACCTGGGTCCTGTCCCTGAGCTTCTCTAGCTCATGGTTAGCATTCTACCACTCGAGCCACAGTACATTTTCTGTGTATGTGGTACTGAGGAATCAGACCCAGGGCTTCATTCATGCTAGGCAAGCACTCAAGCACTAAGTTGTTATATTTTTAAGAAACAATTAGAGAAGGCGCAGGAGTATACATCAATGATAAAGCATTTGTCTAGCACTCACAGGGCTCTGGATTCTACCCTAATCACATCAAACAATAGTAACAGTAACAAGCCAGTGTGGGTGGTGGTGGGTGGCTCACGCCTGTAATCCTAACTACTTAGGAGGCTGAGATCTAAGGATCTCGGTTCAAAGCCAGCCCAGGCACTAAAGAACATGGCACCTTATCTCCAATTAACCACTAGAAAAGCAAAAGTGGCGTTGTGGCTCAGGGATAGGGTGGTAGCCTTGAGATGAAGAGCTCAGGGACAATGCCCAGGCCCAGAGGTAGAGCAGTAGCCTTGAGCTAAAGAACACAGGGACAGCACCCAGACCCAGAATTCAAGCCCCACAACCAAGAAAAAAAAATAATTAAAAAAAAAACAAGCAGTAAAAACAGTGTCAATAAAATACAAGTTATGTTATGGAAAATAGTGACAATGGTATTCTCAAAATCAATGGCAAATCACACTGAAATGAAAATTCAGATACAATGACACAATAATCATCTGCTTCTTGAGATGTCTCTGCTTTAGTAGAACTCTCCAAAAATTTAAGAAGAAAATTTAACTCAGCCCCAATGATCAAAGTATGATGAACTGTCTTTCCATGCATAATTTCCCTGTCCCTTGAACAGGCAGCTTCCATCCAGAAACCTTTACCTAGAACTCTTGCATAGACAGAAGCAAACCAGAGAAAGCTTAAATACAATTAGTATTCAGAATTACCATGAGCAGGACATACTGTGAAGCCAAGGCTAGTGTCTGACAGTGATCAAAAAATTGGGAGCTTGCCTGGGCAGAATGACCATAACGTTCCAGGCTAGTGTTTGTTTATTTATAGCCCATGTCCCCATAGCAAGAGCTTGGCAGAGAACTAAAACTTGCTGGATACCAACCTCTAGGGGGAGCTGAATGTCCCTACTAAAAACAGACCCCATCCTGAGGCCCATACTGACTCCCCCCAGTTCCGTATGCTCTGAGGGATGCTGTTAGTTTAAATGAGTTTATAATTCCTCAGATTCAGACCTTTTTTTTTTTTAATTTTTTGGTAAATTCTGGATACATTTCCTAAGTGTTGATATACTTTCTCCTTTCTTGCAGAAAGATATAGCCTATTCTATTCTGATTAATACTACCAACCTAACTCTGACTCAGAAGCCCCCAAGGCTGGTGGCCAGCAGCAAGTGGCCTGAGTCTGACCCTCCATCTGCTCTCTAATCCGATCTGCTCTTCTTCAGATTCATCACCCCAAGCACTCCTAAGTGTCCTCTCCAAACACAATATTGGACCAAAGAGCCTCTTGACTCAGGGAAGAAGAAATTACTAATTTTACATAGTACTTGATAGGTCACAGAGGTCTGTCATGTCTATTTATTTCATTCTCTTTAGCTCTTTCTCCTCCTTGCCTCATCATTGTTTACACATCTCAAGATTTTTCTGTTTTAAAGAAAATGTCACACCTCCATTAGCCACCCTCACTCTTCTGCTCTTCCTAGACTTCCCCCTCCCCCCAATTGTGGGACTTGTTCAGGGGCTGGGCACTGTCCCTGAGTGCTTTCATTCAAGGACAGCACTTTACCACTTTGAGCCACTGCACCACTTCCGGTGTTTTTTTAGTAGTTAACTGGAGATAAAGAGTCTCTTGAACTTTCCTGCCTGGCTGAGATCTCTCAGCCTCCAGAGTAGCTAGGATTACAGGTATGAATTACCAGCACCCAGCTAATATGTCCCCCCCCCCCCCCAGTCGTGGAGCTTGAACTCTGGGCCTGGGTACTGTTCCCGAGCTCTTTAGCTCAATGCTACCACCCTACCCCTGGAGCCTCAACACCACTTCTGCTTTATATCTTAATTGGAGATAAAGTATCTCAAGGTTTTACTGCCCTGGCTGGTTTTGAACCTCAATCCTCAAATCTTAGCCTCCTGAGTAGCTAGAATTACAAGCGTGAGCCACCACACCCAGCCCAGCTAACATTTCTTTTTTATCCATTTTTTTTTTTTTTTTTTTTGGTGAGTCATGGGGCTTGAACTGGGCCTGGGCACTATCCCTGGGCTCTTCAGCTCAAGGCTACTGCCCTATCCTGGAGCCAAGTCCCACTTCCTGTTTTCTAGAGGTTAATTGGAGATAAAAGTCTCAGGTCTTTTTGTGCCTGGGCTGGCTTTGAACCAAGATCCTCATATCTCGGCCTTCTGAGTAGCTAGGATTGCTGGCGTGAGCCACTGTCTCGGCTCCAGCTAACATTTCTATACATTCACTGTCTCTATCTCCACACCTTCCCTTTAATGTTCAACCACTCCAATCACCTCGATCCTTGCCACCCTGTGAATCTTCTCATGAGGCCATCAACAAACTCTTGATATTAAACTCACTGGAACTCAACTGTGATCTCACCTGGCCTCTTGGCAGCTTCTGATAACACGAAATGCACACACAATTTTCAACCCTCTCCTTTTACTTTCCTGGATATCATATTCTCACATTTCTCCTTTCCTACTTGGTCTTTCAGAGGCCTATGAGGAATTCTTTTCCTGTGCATGTTCATCAGATATGAGTGGTTCTTCAAGAATTGGCTTGGGCCACTTCTCTTTACCACACTCTCTACTATTTTTTTCTTTCAGTCCCAGATCCTGAACTCAGGACCTGGGCACTGTCTTTGGATACATTTTGCTCAAAGCTAGTGCTCTGCCACTTGAGCCACAGCACCACTTCCAACTTTTTCTGTATGTGGTACTAAGGAATCAAACACAGGGCTTCGTGCATGCTAGGCAAGCACTCTACCACTAGGCTAGACTCCCTACTACTGAAGGCTGATGCCTTCTGTTATGGTTTCAATGTGTTGAAGTCCCTAGTTGGTGGATCCAATCAGTAAGAAGTAACTGGACAATGACGACTTCTGCCTTCATCAATGAATTGTCCCACAGATGAATTCAAAATTGGATGGTATTATTGGGAGGGAGTAGAAACTCCTGGAGATGAGGCCTAGATGGAGAAAGTAGGTGACTTACAGCACATTCTCGGGGGTTGTATCTTGTTCCAGGCCTCGTTCTGCTTCCCTCCTCTATACCCTTCTACCTCGATGTTCTGACCTACCATGCCCAGAAACAATATAGATGGCCAACAATAGACAGAAATCTCTGAAAACCAGTCTTTTTCCTCTAAATTGTTTATCTCAGAGACTGTGTCACAGCAGCAAAAACCCAACACATATATATACAACTACCAAATCAACAGCTCCTACCTAGACCTTCTTCTAAGTTGCATACATAAACCCTATGTACGCCTGACTGTCCTCTCAAACAGCTCTCCAAGCGACCTTGAAACTAACAAGGCCAGGATCAAACATGCTATCCTCACTCTCATTCCAACTCTAACCGTCTTACTCTGCTCCTGTTGTTTCTTCATGAACTCAGGAATTATCCAGTCTCCAAGTCGGAAACACCGCTATCATCTTGACTTCTTTCCCCTGCTGACTCTCCTCATCCAGTTAATCAGATCCTCTCCATGTCACTCCCTAAATTGTCTTTGGATCTATCATTTTGTCTGCTGTCACTTTTTAGTTTTATAGTGATATCACTTCTCATTTGAATCACTATCATAACCTAAATCAAGGGTTTTATTAGACACAGATATACCATTTATTTACACATTATCAATATTTGCTTCCAAAATGTATAGAATGAATACTGGCTTCAGACATTTAGCCTATAAAGTTCAAAATATTTACTAACTGGTCCTTTATTTAAAAAATGCAAAACAACAACAACAAAAAACTCAGCATAGATGGTCTCCTGCCCTACATTCTAAGTCTCTTAAACTAAAACTACCACCAGAGTAGTTCTAAAATTAATTCATAAGTTTCCAAAATTAATCTACAAAGTCTAGAAAAACCTCTACTAAAATCCTAAGGCTTTTGAGGAAACTTAACAAGTTTGATTCTAAAATTTGTCTGGAAAGTGACAAACAGCCTGAAAACAGCCAAGAAATTTTTGAAGAATAAAACAAGTGAGGGAAGACTTGCCTAATCAGATGTCAAAACAGAGTATAGTAATCAAAATAATAGAACAGGGCCGGGAGTTTGGCCTAGTGGTAGAGTGCTTGCCTAGCATACATGAAGACCCAGGTTCAATTCCTTGGTACCACATACGTAGAAAAAAAACAGGAGTGGTGCTGAGGCTCAAGTGGTAGAGCTCTAGCCTTGAAGAAATCCAAGGACAGTGCTCAGGCCCTGAGCTCAAGCCCAGGACTGGCAAAAAAAAAATAGAGCAGGGGGGGGCCGGGAGTTTGGCCTAGTGGTTAAAGTGCTTGCCTAGCATGCATGAAGACCCGGGTTCGATTCCTCGGTACCACATACATAGAAAAAAAAGCCTGAAGTGGTGCTGAGGCTCAAGTGGTAGAGCTCTGACCTTGAGAAAGTCCAAGGACAGTGCTCAGGCCCTGAGCTCAAGCCCATAACTGGCAAAAAAAAAAAAAAAAAAAAAATAGAGCAGGGGATGTAGCTCAGTGCTAGAACATCTGCCTAGCAGGTACAAGAACCGGGGCTGGATCCCCAGTGCAACAAACAAAGCAAAGCGAAACAACTGGTAAAGTACTGGCATAAGACAAACATAGTACTGAAATGAAACTAAAGTATCAAGAAGCAAGTGCTGTCGATAAGAGAATTTAAGATATGACAAAGAGGCTTCTCAATAAAGACAGTAGAGTCCATGTTAGGAATGTGGTTTAGTAGGAGAGTGCTTGCCTAGCATATATCAAGTCTTAAGTGGCTTAGTAGTAGAGTGCTTCCCTAGCATGCATTAAGCCCTAGGTTCGATTCCTCAGTACCACACAAACAGAAAAAGCCAGAAGTGGGGCTATGGCTCAGGTGATAGAGCACTAGCCTTGAACATAAAGAAGCTCAGGGACAATGCCCAGGCCCTGAGTTTAAGCCCCAGGACTAGCAAAAAAAAAATAGAGTCCACTATCTATTTGGAAAATTAAATGAGCAACCTGGACTCCCTCCCTCATCCAATACACTCTAAATGGACTAAACAGAAACAGAAAAAAATATCTTCCTCTCCTCCCTCCCTTGCCCCCCTTCCCCCTCCTCCCCTTTCTTTACTTCAGTACTGGAGTTTGAATTGAGGGCTTCACATTGCTAAGTCTCCAGCCCTATGTGCTGGCTATAGATGAGATAAGGTCTCACCTGCCATTTGAGCATAGTTCTGGACCACAATCCACCTATTTTAAGCTTCCCCTCATAGGATGACAGGCTAGTGCCACCATGCTTAGTTGAGAGGGGGTCTGTAAACTTTTCTGCCCGGCTGGCCTTTAATCTCAAACTTCCCAATCTTATCCTCAAGGGTAGTTAGGATTCTAGGCAAAAGCTACCAGCATCCAGCAAAGTCTAATTTTTGTTGGCAAAAAGTAGAGAATATATTTAGATCCTTCAAGCAAGGAATTCTTTAAGCAAGAAAAAAGCCATTTAGGGAAAACAAAAAGTGCAAGAATGACAATGAAAATAATTTCCGTGTTAAGGGCCCAACTTGATGGCAGTGCTTGCTCGGTATATGTGAGACCCCAAGTGTCATTTCCAGCCCCCACATCTATCAACCATCCCACCCCACACAAAGCAGGCACTGGTGGCTCATGCTTAGCTACTCAGGAGCCTAAGATCTGAGGATCATGATTCCAAACCATCCAAGATAGGAAAGTCCGTGAGACTCTTTATCTCCAATTAACTACCAACAAACTAAATCTCCAATTAACTACCAACAAACTAAAAATGGAGCTATGGCTCAAGGACAGTGCCCAAGCCCTAAGTTTAAGTCCCACAATTGCAAAAGCTAAGCAGGTGGCTTATGACTGTAATCCTAACTACTCATGAGGCTGAGATCTGATGATCGCAGTTCAAAGCCAGCCCAGGCACTAAAGAACCACTAAAGAATGTGAGACTCTTCAATTAACCACTAGAAAATGGGAAGTGGAGCTGAGGCTCAAGGGACAGGGCAGTTGCCTTGAGCTGAAGAGCTCAGGGACAACACCCAGGCCCAGAGTTCAAGCCACTACTGAATGAAAAAAAAAATGTAAATATATAAAGATTAAAAAACGCAGGGTTAGGGATATATGTCAGTAGTATAGCATTTGCCTACTAATTATAAGACCACGAGTTTGACCCCTACCACCACAAAGGAAAAAAAAACAAAAACAAGGCCAGGGGGCAGACAGTATAGCCTAGTTGTAGAGTGCTTGCCTAGCTGCACAAAGCCCTGTTAAGTTTTTTTGTTTTGTTTTTAAATCAGCAACTCAGCTGGGCACCAATGGCTACTGCCTGTAATCCTAGCTACTCAGAAGCTGAGGATCGCAAGTCAAAGCCAGGCTGGGCACAAAAGTTCATTAGACTCTATTTCCAATTAATCACCAGATAGAAGTCCCAACACCAACAAAAATAAATAAATGAACAAACTACTCAGAAAAGGCTGGAAGTAGTGCTGTAGCTCAAGTGGTAGAGTGCTAGCCTTGAGCTAAACAAGCTCAGACAGTGCCCTGGCCCCATAGTTTAAGCCCCAGGAATGGAATAAAAAATGAACAAGCTTTTTACACTAGGCCCAGAAACAGCCTTGGATTGTGATCCTTCTCTATTTCCCAAGGAAATAAAGTGGGGGAGGGGGTCATGGGACTTGAACTCTGGGCCAGGGCACTGTCTGAGTTTGTTTAGCTCAAGGCTAGCACTCTATCTTGAGCTCTTCAGCTTAAGGATACCGCCCTACCCCTGAGCCACAGCCCCATTTCCCATTTTCTAGAGATTAATTGGGGATTAAGAGTCTCAAACCAGGGGCTGGGGGTTTGGCCTAGTGGTTAAAGTGCTTGCCTAGCATGCATGAAGGCCCGGGTTTGATTCCTTGGTACCACATACATAGAAAAAAGCTGCAAGTGGTGCTAAGGCTCAAGTGGTAGAGCTCTAACCTTGAGAAAGTCCAAGGACAGTGCTCAGGCCCTGAGCTCAAGCCCAGGACTGGCCAAAAAAAAAAAAAAAAAAAAAGAGTCTCAAGCCAGGGTGAGACCTGGCTTTGAACTGAGATCCTCAGATTTCAGCCTCCAGAGTAGCTAGGATTACAGGAATGAGCCATCACGCCTGGCTTAAACAGCAGAGATTCTAAGCATGCACTGCATGCCTGGCCAACACTATTTTTAAAATACTACTAAGGTGTTACTTTGCGCTATCATGCCTGGCCAAAACTATTTTTAAAATACTACTATTTTTTTTTTACCTTTTTCACTCTCATTTTCTCACAGTTGTGCAGTGGATTCAATAATTAAAGTAAGCCCACCTTATTCACAAATTTCATCTGGTTTTAACCATACATGGTCAATAAAAAAAACAAATAGCCAGTGCCAGTTGCTCATCCCTATAATCCTAGCTACTTAAGAGGCTGAGATCTAGAGAATCACAGTTCAAAACTACCCCAGATCAGAAAGCCCATGAGACGACATCTCTAAAATAACAGTGAAAACCAGGGCTGATGTCACAGTTCATTTAGTATAGCCCCAGCCAAGCAAGTAAGGCAAGTCAGGAAAGGGTCCTGAGTTGAGACTTCAGTACCAGCAAAAAATAAATAAATAAAAAATATAATAGCCATAGTAGTAATAGTAGTAGTAATAAATTTATTAAAATCATAAGTTTCAAAAAATTTAAATACGTTCACAGACACTCCATAGCTTAATAGAGCTGCTCTCAGTCCTTTCTTTCTTTTTTGTGGGTCATGGGGCTTGAACTTGGCCAGAGCTCTACAGGTGTTGTCCCTGAGCTCTACAGTTCAAGGCTACCACCCTACCCTTGAGCCAAGCCCCACTTCTCATTTCCTCGAGGTTAATGTTTTCTAGAGGTTAAATGGAGATAAGAGTCTCCAGTCTTTTTGTGCCTTTTGTGTCCTTTTGTGCCCGGGTTTGGCTTTGAACCTTGATCCTCAGATCTCGGCCTCCTGAGTAGGTAGGATTACTGGCGAGAGCCACTGTGCCCAGCTTGCTCTCAGTCCTTTCTAAGTTATCACCACTTGTGTTTAAATCATTATGATCTGCTGTTTCCCTACCTTTAATTTTGTGAAAATATACTTCCCAAAATAGTTAACACAAGAGGCTGACATCTGAGAACTGCAGTTCAAAGCCAGCCAGGGTAGAAAAGTCCATGACACTCTTATCTCCAATTAATCAGCAGAAAGTTGGAAGTGGAGCTTACATCAAGTGTTAGAGCATCAGCCTTGAGTGAAAAAGCTCCAGGGACATTTCCCGGGCCTTGGGTTCAAGCCCTACTGGCACCAAAAGGCAAGACAAAGGCTATGGTAATCCACCTAAGGCAAAAAGGAACATAATGTGCTTAATTTAAAGCAATAAAAGGAAATTTTAAGATTTGTTGAAAACAGCATATGATTAGCAAAAGTTGGGCAGCAATATGGGAAAAACGAATCCACCATCTGCAGAATTTGAAATAACTTGAAATAACATCTATTAATACTACAAAGATGTATGTGACAATAAATTGTGTCACAGCAGTGTAGCTTGCTCCATGTAGTTCCAAGTTACGGATCTCAGACCTGTTGTGTATCTAGTCAAGGTGAATTTGAGTTCACTTTTTGTGTCTGTCTGCCCTAGTTCTGGGGATTGACCTCAGGCACTCAAGCCCTGGCTCACATTTCAGTTCACAGCTGGTACTCTACCACTTGAGCCAGGCATTCACTTCTGGTTTTCTGTATATGGAGATAACAGACTTGTGGATTTGTCTGCCAAGATTGTATCTAAACTGAGAGCCTCAGAGCTCAGCCTCCTAAGTAGCTAGGATTTTAGGCATACGCCACAAGCATAAGTAAATTTAGGTATCTTTAAAAAGCACTGAATCCTGCATTCTGATAATTCATGGTGATCTTCTTAGAACCATATGCCTACAGATAGCAAGGACTTATTATAGCTGCATTAACTCAGCAATGGATACTTTCCAAATGACCATTTTATGATGCTCCAAAATCCATTCAAATGGTAAAATATCCATTCAAAGTGCAAGACAGCCAAGAGTATGACCTAGAGGTAGAGTGCTTGCCTAGCATGCAAAAAGAGCCAGGTTTGATTCCTTGGTACCACAGACTTAGAAAAAGCTGGAAGTGGTGGGGGGCTCAAGTGGTAGAGTGCTAGCCTTGAGGAAACTCAAGGACAGTGCTCAGGCCCTGAGCTCAACCAGGACAAAAAAAAAAAAAAAAAAAGGCAAAACAGCCCTATCACTATATGTACATCTTAGTGTAAAGGTGATCACCTGGCATGATTCTCTGCACCATGGGGCACTGCATGAGGTAGGCCAAGGGTTTGTTTTTGGTGTGCATACTGGGACTTGATCCAAGGGCCTGGCATTCTTGCTTAGAAGGCTCTTCCTTTGCTTTTCTGCTCAAAGCTGGCACCTACCACTTGAGGTACACGCTATATCCCCACTTCCAACTTTTTGCTAGTTGGAAATAAAAGGGTTTTTGGTGTTTGTCTATCTAGACTTTAAACCTCTATCCTCAGATCGCAGCCTCCTGAGTAGCTAGGATACCAGGCATGAGCCATATCATCCAACTAGGGACCAATGGACTTTTTAAAATTTTTAGCCAGTCCGAGGGCTTGAACTGGTTGCTGTCCATGAGCTTCTTTTGCTCAAAGCTAGCACTCTACTACTTGAGCCACAGCTCCACTTCTGGCTTTGAGTAGTTTATTGGAGATAAGAGACTCAAGAGCTTTCCTGCTCACACTGGCTTAAAACCACAATCCTCAGATCTCAGCCTTCTGACAGGCTAGGATTACAGGTGTGAACTATTGGTGCCTGGCAGGACCAATGGAGTTTAATACAATGAAATACAAAATATAAATTGAACTGGCCCAGCAGTTCAAGCTTGTAATTCTACTTACTCAGGAGATTAGAAGGATTGTAGTTCATGGCTAGCTCAGGCAAAAGGTTATGAAGCCAGGTGCTGGCAACTCACGCCTTCTAATCCTATATTGTTACTTACATTCAAGTACAATGAATTATCTCAAATTAGCTCAGATATTTCCTCAGTTCTAATCTCTATGGTAGATATTAATTTTTTTTTGCCAGTCCTGGGGCATGACTCAGGGCCTGAGCACTATGCTTGGGTTTTCCCTCAAGGCCAGGGCTCTACCACCTGAGCCATAGCACCACTTCTGGCTTTTTTCTATGCATGGGGTACAGAGGAATGGAACTTGGGTCTTCATGCATACTAGGCATGCACTCTACCACTAGGCCAAACTACCAGCCCCTGGTAGACATTAATTTTTATGAGTAATATAATACACATAAACAAAAGCTGTGTATGAAAATAGTTTTTCTAGCCACACCAAATTGTTGTCAATCCTTTCTGTGGTACTGGGGATCAAACACAGAACCTAGTGAATGCTAAGCAAACATACTACCACTGGGCTACCTTCCCACCTCTTATTTTCAGTACTTCCAACACTACCACATGACTTCTGTCTCCTAATTTTTTTTTTTTACCAGTCCTGGGCCTTGAACTCAGGGCCTGAGCACTGCCCTTGGGCTTTCTCAAGGCTAGAACTCTACCACCTGAACCTCAGCACCACTTCTGGCTTTTTTCTATGTATGTGGTACTGACAAAGCGAACCCAGGTCTTTCATGCTAGGCAAGCACTCTACCACTAGGCCGTGCCTCCTAATCTTTGCATTTGCTTTTCACACTCTAATTCATCTGCCTGGCTAACTCCTACTCAACTTTGAGGTCCTGATTTAAACACCACTTCATCTAGACTGCGCTGACTACATAAAATATCCCCTCCCTATCCTCCTATACCATCTGTAATTCATCATAATCTTTATCATAAACCCATCCTGTTACTGTTTACAGTCCACATTACCCACAACATTTTTTTTTTTTTTTGTGAGTCGTAGGGCTTAGACTGTGGGCTTGAGCACTGTCCCTGAGCTCTTCAGCTCAAGGCTACCTCTAGAGCCTCAGCCCTACTTCCTGTTTTCTAGTGGTTAATTGGAGATAAAAGTCTCATGTTCTTTAGTGCCTGGCCTGGCTTTGAACCACGATCCTCAGCTCTCAGCCTCCTGAGTAGCTAAGATTACAGGCACGAGCCACTGCACCCAGCCTACATTCTTAATGTAATGAAATCAGGTCTAGTTCACAGCTGCCTGACACAGACAAACATTTGTAAATACTTATCAATAGAACAAGTCAAGTGAATATAATATTCATCACCACAAATGAAGTGCCATATTAAAAAAAAAAAAACAAAACCCTGAAAGTTCAAAGAAGTAATCAGGAGAAGATATAGACTGAAAATTGCACTGACATGTGCAAATTGTCAAGCGCAAAATCTTTTTTTTTTTTTTTTGTGCTGTTTCAGAGGCTTGAGCTCAAGGTCTCATACTTTTGCTTGGCATTTTCACTTAAAGCAAGTGCTCTACCACTTGAGCCATACCTCATACCTCCACTTTTGGCCTTTTGCTGATTAAATGGAAATACAAATCTGCTCAAGCTAGTTTTGAACTCCCATTCTCAGATCTTGAGTAGCTAGGACTACAGATGTGAGACATTGACACCCAGCTCAAAACTCTCACTTGTTTTTTTATGGGAGGGAGAGAAGCTAATGTTAAAAGAGTTTACCTGGGAACTAATGGCGTACTTCAGGTAAGAAAGGATAAGAGGATTGGGAGAAGGTCCAATCATAGCCTGCTCCAGTAGTGCTTCTGCAAGGCAAATAACAAGGTAAAGCAGAGTGGTTACAAGTTTTCTGGGTTTACCCCTCCCATACGAAGGTATGCCCATTTCACCGGAGACCTGCCAGGTTGAGAATGTCCCAGGTGGCTCCTTTGGGAAAGAATTTCTTCATGTTGATTGCCCACTGGTAGTCGCTCCATCGCTCCTTCCAAGCCTGCAGAATGGCTTGCTTCAAGTTCACCACCTTCATGATTTTACTCCGAGGAGACCGGGCTGGTGGCCGCCAGCTTTGAGATAGGAGAAATGGAGTCGGAGAAGAGATGAGGCCGGGGGTGAGGTGGGGGATGGAGGGGGGAGGAACACGGCAGGCGGAGTTCTAAAAATTTAAGAGTCGGGAAGATATAAGCAAAGCGGAGAAACTGGGGGTGGGGGGACGTCTAGCTCCTCTCAGGACCTCTCCTCCGGTGCCAACCTTCCCTCGAGTCCGCACTGACAAGAGGCGTCACACCCGCTAAGACAAACACAGACGGGGGCTCCGCTGCCTAAGTGAGCCCTTAGTTCTAGCTTCGTTCCTCCTCCACTGCCGCCACAAATCCAGATCCACCCCTACACACACACTTTCTGTGCCTTCTCCATACCTGAAACTCTCAATTCTTCTCCTTTCATTCACCACCTCTGCAAATTTGAGCCTACCGGACCATCAAGTTCTAGATCTTCGGCAGCGCCATCTTGGCGCCTATCAGGGAACTCGCTCTCTATTGGCTGGAGCTAAAACACATCTACCAATAAAAACGCATGAAAAAGGCAAGTTCCGCCATAGTGTCTTCTGGGAAATGTAGTTTTGTAAAGCTGGAACGGTGGTTGAGCTAGAGAGCCTCGGAAACAGAGATTGACCTAGCGCGAACCAAAGTTCAGTGAGGGTCTAGGAAACAGCCAGGTGTTACCCAACGATGTCACTGTCTACTGGCTCTTTTTTTTTTTTTTTGGTGGGTCATGGGGCTTGAACTGGCCTGGGCGCTGTCCCTGAGCTCTTCAGCTCAAGGCTACCCCACTCCCCATTTTCTAGAGGTTAACTGAAGATAAGAGTCTCAGGTCCTTTTGTGCCCTGGCTGGCTTTGAACTTTGATTCTCGGATCTCAGCCTCGTGAGTAGCTATAATTATAGGCGTGAGCTTGGTGTGGTATTCTTCGGGGGGCTTTTTTTTGTTTTTTCCTCCAAAGCCTCTAATGCCACCCTGGTTCCTATTTCCATACTTGTATTCCAGAAGTGACATTGAAGTACAGTTGATTGCAACATATCACCAATTCATTCCCACTCATTTGGCTGTTTTCACAAACTATACTGACCCTGCATATTGATTGCACACTGGGAAAAGTAAGGAGGAAACTGAGGTTAAGATTACCAAAGCAAGGCTTTAACTCTAAGAAACTCTCCAATTTCCTAGAGAGACATGATGACTGAATTTAATGCAGTATTGTAGGTCAGTTCCTGGAACAGAAAGAGAATGTTTGATAAAAACTAAGAAGTTTGGCTCCAGTGACTCGCTTCTGAAAGCCTAGTTACTCAGAAGGCCGAAATCTGAAGATCTCTCTCTCTCTCTTTCTCTCTCTCTCTCTCTCTCTCTCTCTCTCTCTCTCTCTCTCTCTCTCTCTCTCTCTCTCTCTCTCTCTCTCTCTCTCTCTCTCTCTCTCTCTCTCTCTCTCTCTCGCACACACACACACACACACACACACACACACACACACACACACTGTGTGTGCCACCATGCCAGGTCCTAGGCCACCTTCTGAATAACAGTCAGGATGAATCTGAAAGAGATCCAATTTGGGCTGTGGAAGTGGCCTTGTAGCTTCTTAGGGAAGAGAATGGCAGGTTCCTGAGTACTTTGAGCAAGGTTTAAACAGGGAAACAAGGAATACTGTCTGAAGCAGAGAGTATAGCTGCAAGAAATCCAAACTGAATCTTTCTTTTTAATTTTTTTCCCAGTGTTCAGGGCCTAAATACTGCCCTTGGGCTTTCTCAAGGCTAGTGCTCTACCACTTGAGCCTCAGCACCACTTCTGGCTTTTTTTTTTTTCTGTGTATGTGGTGCCGAGGAATCGAATCGGGGTCTTCGTGCATGCTAAGCAAGCACTCTACCACTAGGACAAACCCCTGGCCCCGCAGTTTTTTTTTCTATGTATGTGGTACTGAGGAATCGAACCCAGTCTTCATGCATGCTAGGCAAGCACTCACCACTAGACCAAATTCCAGACCCCAAACTGAATTTTTTTTTTGCCAGTCCTGGGGCTTGAACTCAGGGCCTGAGCACTGTCCCTGGATTTTCTCAAGGCTAGAGCTCTACCACTTGAGCCACAGCACCACTTCTTGCTTTTTGCTACGTATGTGGTACTGAGGAATCGAACCTGGGTCTTCGTGCATGCTAGGTAGGCACTTTAACCACTAGGCCAAACTCCCGGCCCCCCAAACTGAATTTTTCTAAGATGCTTATGGCTCTGTCTCTTCAAACTTTCAGCCCCCTTCTTTCTGCTCCCTTTGTGCCTATCAAGTGACACCACTGTGGAACCATATTTATACACAATAGCTAACAAATGTGTGTCACCAAAGCACCCAAGCAGAAGGAAGGATAACTCAGAGTCCTTGTGCTTAACCTCCAGGCTTCCTCAGCCATGCAGGCTTATACTTAACATTACCACTTTGCCCTTCATTCCACCTGTGCTTGCTCCTCAGCTCCCTATTCATTTTCTATTACAGCAGCCTAGGACCTCCTCCCACACATCCCTTACACCATTTCTGGGTCCTGCAGCTCTTTTCCTACCCTTCATAGCTTAAACTAGCCTTCTTGGAGAAAAGCTGTCAGCTTTGTGACTGCTTGACACAGGGTTAGTAAGTGTTGGTTGGTGCAGCCCAATGGGAATGGAAGATATTTAGGCTCTGAGGATGATAATACTCTGAGCTCAAACCAGCTCCTCCGTCAGAAAGCCTAGCAGATTTTAGGGAGGTGCCCCCCACTTCATAGTGACAAAGAGCCAGCTCCTGGAATTGAGCCATCTGTCTTCCCTGTCCCTCTCCCAACAGAGAAAGCGAGAGAGAGAGAGAGAGAGAGAGAGAGAGAGAGAGAGAGAGAGAGAGAGAGAGAGAGAGAGAGACAGAGACAGAGACAGAGACAGAGAGACAGAGAGAGACAGAGACAGAGAGACAGAGAGACAGAAAGAGGAGTCCAAAACTCATAAACCCTGAAATTGCTGCATACAAGGCCCAGGACATGTCAGCTTTCCTTCTCCCCAGAGAAAAACTGAGTTACCTAAGTGGGACATTTCCCTCTGGAAACTTGCCTGGGCAGATCCACTGTGAGAAACAGATGTATGGGAAAAGACTCGCACTCACATTGCTCACACGTAGTGGGCTTCAGACTAGTTTCATCCTCCTACCAGCTCAAAAATCAAAATCCTGCTTTGCGCTTTACCTGGAGAAGAAGATGGTTGGGAAGAGATCTACACGGTGACTGTACTTCAGAGGCAGGCCCTGGGTCCCCAGCAATCTGCCTCTGTCTTCAGCTGCTCCACAGTGAAAGGTCATTTGGTTTTATTTTTCTTTATTTGGGCTTTTGAGAAAGCTTACATGGTTACAAGTGTGAGCCACCATGCCCAGTTTGAAAGGGCAAAATGTGAACTAAACCTCAGAATAATCTCTTCCTCAACACCCTGGAGGTTGTCTCCCTCTCCACACCCTCAATGGATGTCCCCTCTCTACCTTCAGTCCAAGAAAGCCATTCTACTTTATACGCCACACCTCTACTCCAACTGCCCATCCTCTCCTCCAACTGGAAGGGAAAGACTGCAAGGGAAAGACTGAAAGGATATAAGCACCCAACTCTGAGGATTAAAAAGACCTCCTCCTGTTCTGCCTCCTGCTGGCAAAGGCAGGATGAACCGGATGAAAAAAACCAGAAGGTGAGGACATTTGGAGGACCCAATACCTGGCACATATTAAATACTCAAAAAACTCAATTCAATAAATAGAAAGATAAGAAACCAGAAATGGCAGCCTGCAGAAATGATCAGTAGTAGCTGCTGCTGCTCCTCCTCTTCTTCTTCTTTTCTCCTCCTCCTCCCCTTCCTCCTCCTCCTCTTCTTCTTCTCTTCTCCTCCCCCTCCTCTTCCTCCTCTTCTTTTTCTTCTCTTCTCCTCTTCCTCCTCCTCCTCCTCCTCCTGCTTCTTCTTCTTCTACTTCTTCTTGCCAGTCCTGGCTTGAACTCTGGGCCTGAGCACTGTCCTTGGGTTTTCTCAAGGCTAGAGCTGTACCACTTGAGGCACAGCACCATTTCCAGCTTTTTCTATGTATGTGGTACCGAGGAATTGAACCCAGGTCTTTGTGCATGCTAAGCAAGCACTCTACCACTAGGCCAAACTCCCAACCCCATCAGTTCATTTTTTGTTCCTACTTTTTGTCTTTGCTATTAAAAGCAATGTTCAGTCAATCCCTTATTTTCCCTGGCTCCTCCTTTTTTGGGAGGAGGGGGTTGGTCATGGGAGCATAGCCTGGTGGTAGAATGCTCGCCTCGCATACATGAAACTCTGGGTTTGATTTCCCAGTACCACATACACAGGAAAAGCCAGAAATGGCACTGTGACTCAGGTGGCAGAGCACTAACCTTGAGCAAAAAGTGTCCAAGGACACTGCCCAAACCCCGAGTTTAAGCCCTAGGACTGGCAAAAATATATTAAATAAATAAATAAGAGACCGGGAGTTTGGCCTAGTGGTAGAGTGCTTGCCTAGCATGGACGAAGACCTGGGTTCGATTTCTTGGTACCACATACATAGCAAAAAGCCAGAAGTAGTGCTGTGACTCAAGTGGTAGAGCCCTAACCTTGAGAAAATCCAGGGACAGTGCTCAGGCCCTGAGCCCAAGCCCAGGACTGGCAAAAATAAATAAATAAATAAGAATTTACTGTTATTATTAAGGTGTCGTATGGAGAAGTTACCATTTTGTAGTCAGATAATGAATATGTGTCCTTTTTGGACAAATATCATCCCTTCACTTTCTCCCAGTTTATTCCTCCCATCCCTGTCCACAAGTTCCTCTGGCTCCTCTTTGATGATCTTTGCCCAAAGTGACTGAGACAAAAGTGACTGAAAGGGGAACATTAAGTGATCACATTACTTTTTTTTTTCTTTTTTGGCCAGGGCTGGGGCTTGAAATCAAGCCCTGGGCACTGTCCCTGACTTCTTTGCACAAGGCTAGCACTCTACTACTTGAGCCACAGCACCACTTCTGACTTTCTCTGTTTATACAGTAGAGAGGAATCTAACCTAGGACTTCATGCATGCTAAGAAAGTGCTCTATGACTAAGCCACATTCCCCGCCCTATGTTTTCTTCTAGTTCTGGGATTTGAACTTAAGGGCTTAAACTTGCTTAGGTTGCTGGTTCAGCTGGCACTCCAACACTTGAACCATACTTCTAGCCAGTCTTTGGCCAGTTTACTCTTATCAGGGTAATTATTTGGTAGTTCCTAGACATTTCATTGCCATATATTGTCCCATAATTTACTAATTTCCTCTTCTGTCATTTCTTGACTGGCAGATCTCGAAGGGGGAGAAACATCCAGCCTTTAGGTTCTCCTTGCTGGCCCTGCCTCAGTTTCCTGTGACACTAAGATCCTACATAATACCTTCTACCTGTCTTAGAAAGCTTTGCACATCTCTAGTCATTTGGGGAAATAGGAGACAGGCTTTTTGCCAACCAGTCCCAATGGCTGGAGCCTCAGAGCACCCCCAATAACTGAGTCTGTATCGTCAGAGCCAGTGTTTGCTGGATATTTCATCACTTGCTGACATCACCCCAAACCCTAGTGGTCAAGATGAGATTGGAGGAAGCTGGGAGCTGGAAATGCAGCTCAGTGTAGAGCACATGCTAAACTATCAACCCTGAGTTTGATCCCTAGGACTAAATAAAGAAATAAAGAAAAGGAAGGGGGATTACTTAGGCCTAGGCCATATATGAGGGCTGGCAAAGAGGCCTATCTTGCTTCCCCAAACCCCTAAGATACATAAGGCTTCCTAGAAGAACCTAGTGGTGCTATATGGGTCTTAGCTGCTAGGCTTTGGGAAAAACCTCGTTAGAAACAGATTCCTTGGTTTCTAGGGGTGGGAACCTCAAGAAATCTTGGGGGCGCCTCCTAGCAACAGCCTAGGAGGAAGGCAAAGAAAAGAAGGAAGGAGGGGCCTGGGTACGACTTCTCCAATGGAAGCCCCGAGAGCAGATTATTCCTGCTGCCTCCTTGGCAACCAAAATTTAAGATGAAGGGGAGGGGACTGGCAGACAGTCTCCTAAAGGGTCTAACCATCTCATTCATGCTCCACCCTCAGGCTTTCTGCACAGGTGCAGAAGTGGGGGTTCCTGGAGAAGTAGGGGAAGGTAAGCAAGGATAGTCTGAGATTTCATGACAAGGAGGGAACAGGAGATGGAATGAACTGAATCTCAGAAGAGCTAGAAGC
Organism: Megascapheus bottae; assembly: GCF_031878675.1. Taxonomy (NCBI): domain Eukaryota; kingdom Metazoa; phylum Chordata; class Mammalia; order Rodentia; family Geomyidae; genus Megascapheus; species Megascapheus bottae. Next base: position 34,238,524 of record NC_143525.1, read on the forward strand.
TTCAAAGCACAGGTTGGCAGGGTGAGCGGGTGGGAAGAAGAATCCTGCGACCCATAGATAGAAGCTTATAGGCCCAGAACTGGCCTGGCATCTGGTGAGCTGTATCTTTGAAGGCAACATGCTATTCACTTTGCCCTTGCCCAGGTAGGTCATCAATCTGTACTGGGAACCCAGGAAAGAGGGAGAAGTAGGGAGATGGGAAAGATAAGCCCTTATCTTGTTTTTTGCCAGTCCTGGGGCTTGAACTCAGGGCCTGAGTACTGTCCTTGGACTTTCTCAATGCTCTATCACTTGAGCCACAAGCATCACTTCCAGCTTTTTTCTATGTGTGTGGGACTGAGGAATCGAACCCCCAGGCCTTTGTGCATGCTAGGCCAGCACTGTACCACTAGGCCAAGCTCCAGGCCTGAATCCTTTTCTTTGAATTCAAAGTGCCCCATTCTGCCTCTGATGGGATAGTAGAAGGTAAATCAGGAGGAATTTCATTTTCTGGCTCTGGGTCTAGGATTTCAAAAAGTCTCCACCTAGTATCAAAAGTACTGGCCTTGCACATTTGGTGAAGAAAGACAGAATGGCTGGATGTAGTGGTACACCCCTTTAATATTAGCACTCTGAAGTCTGGGGCAGGAGAACCATGAGTTTGAGGCAGCATAAGCTATATAACAAGACAAGAAAGGACAAAAGGAAGCCTGGGAATGTGGCTTAGTGGCAGAGTGCTTGCCTAGCATGCATGAAGCCTTGGGTTCGATTCCTCGCTACTACATAAACAGAAAAGGCCAGAAATGGTGCTGTGGCTGAAGTGTTAGCCTTGTGTAAAGAAGCTCAGGGACAGTGCCCAGGCCCCGAGTTCAAGCCCTAGGACTGGCAAAATAAAAGAAAAAATAAAAGGATACCACCTTCATCTAGTTCTATCTGGTCTAAGCAGATTATAACTGTATACCTCATGCATTGTATTTGTTTCCCAACTCCTCGTGTACAAGGAACTATTTCCGTACAGAGTAGAACACATGCTCTGAGCATGGCATGCCACGGCCTTGCTCCCCAGGGTTTCTCAGCCAAACCTGCTCACTGATGAGGTGGCATCAACTGGCAGACAGCCACACTCAGTGCACCTCCCACTACACACAGCACTGACTGTACACTGCAGCCACTTGCCCTACACTGCAGCTGTTGCATGTCCATTGAGAGCCCAGACTGAACACAGGTTGGTTCACTTACTGCATGCTGACTCTGCACACTGCAGCCTCGATTTCCCACTGCAGCTGCCAGGGCACACTGCGGATTTTCCACCCATTGCATAGCCACTATCATTTCCTATTGCATACTGTGCCCTGAGGATTTCATTCCAGCTGTCCTCTCAGCCTCCCTGTGCTTGGAGAAGAGGCTGGGCCCATAGCCTCCATGGGAGAGGAGGATGCAGTTGGACGGATGAGGCCAGCCTGAGTTATGTAGGCTGTTTTGGTCAGCATCCCACCGGGCACATGATTCTGTCCAGTATAAACGGGACAATTAGCAGAGCCAGCTCCCCCTCAGACACACACACACTCATTCACTCACTCCTCCCCAAGAGCTGGCTGTAGAGGCAGGGCCCCACCCCGGGAGCCGTGGGAAGGCATATGGCCCCCGCTGGTAAAACTGGGCTAATGACAGCGGGGGAACCGGCGGGGCCAGAGGGGGGTGCTAGGGTAATTAGACTTCTGCCTGGCGCTAGGAGATCCTGAGATGAAAGGGGCTCTGGCGTCACTGGCATGGTTTTATGTCCATGAATGCAGGTGTGTTTTGAGTATGAGTGCGTGTCCACACGTGCGTGTATGTGCAGGAGTCTGGGGCCGGCGTGAAGACCTCTGTCCTGGGGAAACGGGGTCCATTTGTTTGCAGCTTCCTTTGGTTTGGCCCTGGTGCCATTTGGATGTTGATGGGACGAGCCTGGGAGGAAATGCCACCTCTGTGAAGTCGGGAGATGAGGGGCCATGGCTAGTCTCGCCTTGTCCTCTCGCTCAGCAGGGGGTGGCGGGGAGATGGTTGGGGAATAGTCGTCATCGGTGGAAGGAAAGGAGTCTCCATGGAGAAAGGGGGACGTTTGAGAGGGGAGGCCGTGGACCCAGCATGGTGAGGAGGGAGCGGGGAGAGGGCTGCAGGGAGGAGGGCCTCGCGGGTCGAGCGGGGGGAGCCCTGCCCCTGGCCGCGGGGGTGATTCGTTCAAGGTCACAGGGGAGTTTAAGGGAGAGGAGGGACCCGAACCCCGAAAACGAAACAAAACCAAACCACGAACACGGCGGCGCCCACACGCGGTCGGGTACTTGGGGCGATCTGGCAAGTGGAGGCGGGCTCGCCACCCCTCCTTCCCACCCCGGGGCGCAGACCCCGAAGCCTCCCAAGTCTCGCAGCGAGTCGAAGCTTTCGCTTTTTTCTTTTCTTTTCTTTTCATGACATCGTTTCCAAAGCGTGTCACCCAGTATACTACTCCGGCCTGGGGTAGGGAGGGCGAGTCCGACCCGAGCCGAGATCCGGGGCGCTGGTGGGGCGGCCGGCCGGGGACCCGGGGCGCGGCGGAGGGCGGAGGACGGGGGGCGGAGGGCGGGGGGGGGGGGCGGCGGCGGCGGCGGCCTGCAGGGAGCAGCCGCGAGCCGGGCCGGGCGCGCCGAGCCCGAGCCCCAGCCGGAGCGGAGCGGGGCGGGGGAGGGAGGAGCCAGAGCGGCCGCCGCCTCTGCCGGAGGAGCCGCGGGGCCGCCACACTCGCCCCCCGCCCCCCCCCCGCGCTCACTCGCACTCACACCCGGGCGCTGGAGGCGGGCGGCCCGGGCCCCACCGGCCCCCCATGGACGCCTCCGGCTCGGGGCGCTAGGACCCCCCCGCGGTCGCCTACCCAGCCCGGGTCCGGCGCACCACGCCGAGGTAAGGAGGAGGGCGCGAGGGGGCATTAATATGCAAATACCTCGCGATTGATTATGCAAAGCCGCGGGTCTCGCCAGCTTGGCCGGCGAAGCTGGGGGGTACCCCGGGGGTTCCCGTTGCCCAGCGTCGCCTTTCCCCGGCGTCCGGGTGACCCTGTCATAGCCGGGGAGCTTGCAACTGAACGCCCATGAGGAAGGGAGGTGGTGCTGGGCGGTCGGGGGGGCCCCCGGGTTCGCAGGCGGAGATGGCGTCCGGGCCTCCCCCTCGAGGGCCCGCCCGGCGTCTGTCCGGCCGGTTTGCGGCGCATTCCCGGGCCTGGGGCCCCCGGGGCCCAGGCTCCCCCGCCCGCCGCGCCGCGGTTTGTTTACGGTGCGCCGGAGGCCTGCCCCCCCCCCCATACACCCGGCCCCCACCCCTAGCCTCGGAGACCGAGTGGCCTTTACAAACCTGCCTCTCCAGCGGCGGAGGGCAGCGTGAGTGCGGTGGTGGGAGGGGGCTTGCTTGGACCGGGGAAGGCCCCCTCCCCGCTCCCGCCTCCCCAATTGAGCATGGCTCTGGTTGCAACACTCCTAATTGCAAAAACGCGGCTGATGGGGGGGGAGTGCGTGTGTGTGTGTGTGTGTGTGTGTGTGTGATGATGGGGGTGTGCTTGATGGTCCCAAGATGATTAGGGGAGTTAACTGGCTGGCATGGTTGGAGAAGAGAGGAAGGAACGGACCTGTGTTGTGCGTGCCCCCTCCCTTCCTTTTTTCCCCTCCCTTTGCAACGTGTCTCTAGTGCCCCTTCTCCGACTAGGGCCCTCCCTTGTCCAGTGTGAAAGGAAGGCCTGGGAAGATGTCAGAAGCAATGGAGACAGCCACCCATTCCAGGGACTGGGGGGGGGGGGGGCTGCACACAGAAGGAAAGCCAGTGCGATTGGAGCCTGCCCCTCAATGCTGGCTCTGGCCCCAGAAGGGGGAGGGGATGAAGGGGGCCATTGTCCAAGATGAAGGGGGAAGCAAAGGTGACATGCAGACACAGATATGCCCACACAGCCACATGCATACCCAGGGACACCCAGGCAGACTCAAGGACAGGAGATGTTGGACACACCCACATGGGGACAAGGGAAAAAGGCAGGCTGAGGCTGCATGGTGGAGCTCGGAGGGGCGGGACACACCCACGAGAGACCAAGAGCAGGGAGACCAGCCTATGCACATACCCACGCACAGGGTCACACGGAGATGCTGTCACACACAGGAGCAAGGAGGAGTCACTGTCACCCACACAGAGAAAGTCACTCTTGCATGCATGCATGCATGCATGCGTGCACACAGCCACACAATTACAAAAGACCCTGTCACTCGCAGGCGCACATGTGCTCACATATGCCCAGTCACGCAGTCATCGTCGCCTGCCATGACCGTCGCTGTCACTCAGTCAAACACAAACGCAGTGAACACATCAATACATGTGTACACAGCCTAGCAACAAGTATTTTCCTGGACTCTTACCGTGGAATTCTGAGGTCCTATAGACAATAAACCTCCACTCCCGAGAAAAATAAAATTCATCTGTATGAAAGGACTTCAGCATAATGGTGCAGAGTGAGCATTCCCAGGAACACATTCTCCATCACTGTCCCTTGTCATACCACCTGATTACTAGATGGCAAGCTCCTTGAAACCTGGGAGAATCACTTAGAAGACCTCTGGATCCCACCCAGAGCCTAGCACAGGGTGTGTTCTGGAAACACCTGTTAGTTGATTGACTGCAGGAACTCAGGTGCACTCAATTTGTGCACTGTCCCACAGACTTGTGTGCAGAACACATGCACAAGACACAAGTCCACACAGTCAGAAGTCCACTCTGGCAGTGTCTAGACAACTCTAGGTACACACATGGCAGCCACAGCAATCAGGCACACACCTAGATACACACATACAACCACTGACTTTTCCTTCCAGCTTCTTTCTGTCTTCTAAGTTCAGACACTGCATAGCAATAAATTTTTTTGGAGTGGGGGGGCGAAGACAAACAAAAGCAAAATGGGTGCTAGGGGGACTCCAGAGGGTGAGCCATGGGCCTGAAGCAGCATCCAGTGACTTCCAGCAGCTGGGATTGTCCTGGCTACTGGGGGAGGGCTGGCTCCTAGGGAGCAGCTGGGTTTTCTTGTTCCTACCATAAAAGCCAGAGCAGGGACCTGGCTTGAGCCTTTCCTGGGTCCCCTTAATTGCCCCCAGCTGAATGTCTGCCTCCCACCCTGAGTTCAACCTCCTTTCCCACCCCTACCCTCCTGTCCCTTGGAAACTTCCCTTCCGAGGCCATATGCTGACCAGTGTCTGTGTGAGTGATGTGTATTTTTGACTTGGAATTTCTAACTCTTGTCTCTCTCTGTTGCTCTGACTTGGGGTGTCTGATTCTCTCCCTCACTGCTTGTTTCTCTGCCAGTCTGTGACTCTCTTTCTCTCCCCCTGCCCCTTGTCTCCGTTTCTGCCACAGCCGCTTGTCTTTGAGATGGGAACTGGCAGCAATGTTCTTCATACTTTTCCAGTTGTTAATGCTCAAACTCTGGCCTTCTATCCCGCCCGCCCCGCCTCTGGGGTCAGCCGGAGGTTGGGGTGGGGGGTGGGGGGGTTCTGCTGGCTGCTCAGGACATCCTGCGCTTCCTTAGTGCTGCAGCTGAGGCTGGCCAACAAGTTTGAGGGGCTGGGAATGGGGGAGACGGGTTGTCAGCTATTCCCTATGCTGATCCCTCAGGCTGGCACCTGGGGCCAGGGGACACCAGTTCTGTGGGAGCCATGGGTACGAAGGCTGCGGCTCCTCCCTCCACACTGACCTAAGTGGGAAAAGCATGACCCTGTTCAGCAGTGGCGGGAATTGGCTGGGTCCACAGCAGGACTTACAATGGCCTTTCTCCACACCCCTGGCAGCTGAGACCCACCTCAAAGATGCCCAACAGCTGTGTTCTCCTTGCCTAGCTTTAGGCCTGACTCTGAGAGTACAACTGCTCAGACTGTTGTGGAGTGAAAGGAGAACCCCTTACTCACAAGTGAGGGTGGAAAGGGCAAAGAAGGAATTTAAGCAGAGGCTACTGGGACAGGAGACCCGAAACTCAGGGGGTAGGTACCAGGCATTTCTGGCCAGGCTCCCTCTAGCTTTGGACTACTTGAAGGATGAGGCACCAGTAAGGATTCTACTGTAGCGCATCCATGGGCTGCTACAAAAGAGAAAACTGAGGCTTACCACACATAGTCGGATGAAAGAACAAAGTATCTTTCCAGCAGGCTATGTGCTGTCATGATAAAAGGGCAGGCATGGTTTTGGAGCTAGACTGTCTGAGTTTGACTCCTAGCTCTTCCTCCTGTTGGTTGGGTGACCTTGAGAAGACTTGATTTCCCTCTTGCCTTATGTGTAAAGTAAGGATATTAATATCTACTTCATTAAGCCTTCCACGTTGATAGATAGTTCAGATGCTTTGAAAAGTACCTTGTTTGTACCAAGCAATATGTATTAACCTGCTATGGTGATTGAAGAAACCTGGGGGTCGTGGGTCCCCTGAATCTCTTGGAGAAGCTAGGTGGAAACATCACAGGAATGGGAATAAGACTTGGTAGAGGACAGTGGGTCTCCATTTTTCAGCCTCCTCACCACTAAGGTCACCTCTCCCTCTGTTACTTATTTTTGCAAGCTAGAATCTGTTCCCTAACCCTCACCTTTTAGCCTAAAAGGAGCCCTTGGCATCTCATCCTAGGACACACCTCCCCAGATAAGGGCACACGTCCTGGCACCACTGCATCTCTTTTGGGACAAGTCTGAGTGATGGCAGCAGGAGTGATAACAAGGAAACAATCCCCTCCCCCCCCCCCAGCTCTCTCCCTTATACAAAGAGGTAGTAGTAGCTTTACTCTTTCCCAGGGTGTGTGTTTTGGGTGGGGCGCAGGCTAGCATGCCACCTATGTACTACCATCCATCAACCAGGACCTGGGCCTGCCTCACTCAGATCGGTCATTAGTATGAAGGGTGGTAACAGAGAGGAACTGAGGCACTGAGGAAAGTATGTGTGGTAGGCATAGCACCTGGAGATCTGAGGTCTGCCCTAGGTTACCCCAACCTCTTTAATCAGTGCCTTCCCTTCAACGTAAGGTGAGGGCAATGGGGGTGCCCCTTGGTAGGGTGACTGGAATCTTTGGAGTGGGACCCAATCTCAATTAACTCCTAGCTACAGAGGTGTGCTTGGGGAACCTCTTTGGTGGGGGAAGCAGAAGTGACAGGCTGGGAGTTGAGGGGCTGGGTTTTTAACCATTCACAACGTGCAGAACTAGACCTGGGCTTGTGTTATCTGCTTCACTGAGAGTGAGGACAAGATTGTAAGGTGGTTGGGGTGGGGGGGGTTGGGGCGGGAATAACTCAGTGGTAAAATGCTTGCCCAGCATGTGCAAGGCACTGAGTTTGATCCCTAGCACTCCTATGAGAGAGTCAGAGACAGAAATAGACAGAGAGAGGTGGGGGGGGGGGGGGAGAGACAAAGACAGACAGACCAAGGGAGGAGGAAATGAGAGACAGAGAGGGAACTCACCTCAGACAGAAGAATGGGAACCATGTTCAGTGTTCATTCCATGTTGCTTCCTGGCATGTTAAACAATACCTGTGGATTCTTCCCTCCCAGGGCGCGAGTACACACACACACACACACACACACACACATCTTGGGCTAGTGTGCAGCAAGGCACATGTACTTTCACCTTAGTGTGACTTGGCAGGTCAAAACTGGGCTACTAACACCCCTTATGTTGTGTGTGGTAATTTAAAGGGAGGGGTCAGAAGTTCTGAAGCAGACAAGAGGAATAAAATGGGTGTTATTATGCCCAGGAATGCTCTCCCTGTTTCTTTGCTGTGGGATGGGCACTGAGCTTGAGGAGTAGGACTGGCAGAGGTGGGAGTTACAAGTTAGTGCCAAAGGCACAGCCACACCTCCCCAGAAATGGCAAAGAGCAGCGTGATTGGTCCAGGCACCCAGCCCACCTTCTCCTTCGCCTGGTCCTTCTTTCTCTCTCTTCTAAAAGAGATGGGCTCTTAGCTCCCTGAGCCTTTGGCTGCCTGTTTCATTTTCTCTTTTACCAGGCATAGGAAGGGGGAGGGGACAGCTTTAGTGGCTATCAGCATTTTTGTACACGTTAGTGCGTGGGTGTGTTGTACACCCATCCATGTATCCATGTGAGAGTGTTTCTAGTGCATGTGTGGGCTGGGGAGGGCTCTGAATATCTCCTTGAACAGTACCAGAGCTCTGCAGCTCTGCGCATGCGGGGTGAGTGAGTGTGTGTGTGTGTGTGTGTGTGTGTGTGTGTGTCTGCACGTGTCTGTGGTGTGTGCCGGAGACTCAGCTGCACTTGCTTGCACGTTTTCTCTCCCTTTCTCCCTCTTTCTCTCTTTCTCACACATGCACACACCCTTCCCAAATCTTCCTCCTCCTTCCCCTCCCTTCGTCCTTCCTTTCCTATTCCCTCCCTCCCTGTCTTCCCCCTCTGTCTCTCCCTCTCTTTTTCTCTCTTCCTCCCTCTGCCTCTGCCAGTTCTGCCTGGGTGGGGGCTGGCTTCTGCCTCCCTCGGGTGCAGGAGAGAACATCCCTGCCTTCTTTCTTTTTCCTTCCACCATTTCCTTCCCTTCCTAGGCAATGTGCCCCCTCCCCAGGTGCAGGACTTTTCCTGCCTTAGATGGGGAGGGTACAGAGGGAGTCCCCCAAGCCTTGTACCCATGATGCCATCTGCAGCAAGCGCCTTGGCCCCGTGACATTCATGCCTCCAGCATTCAGCTGCCCCAGCTCCCAGCTCCAATTACCCACTGGCTGCTGGGGGAGGGTGGAGAGAATGTGCCATGCCCAGCTTAGGGGTACTCCTAATGCTGCCTTTGGGGCTCTTTGTAACTCGCACCTCCATTCCTGAGGGGAATTGGGACAGAAGGGCTGAGCTCTTGAGCATAGGTACAGGCATAACTACCCATCAGTGGGTACAGTCTGGATGTGACCAGGAAAGTGACTTCTAGTGCCTAAGTGCCCACCTTCAAACCTGATGCAGCTGGCCTAGACTAGAGCAGAGGCCTAGATGAGAAGCAGGTGAGTGAGGTTAGAGAAGAGTGGGGTGGGAAACCAGTCTTTGATCTCAGTCCTGGGCATGTGGCCCAAGAAGGGCTGCTGTTTGTATCTTTCTGTCTCTGACCTGCAGGGGAGAGTTTCCTGTTAGATTCTCGGAGGGGGGGTGCAGGGAGGAGCCTTTGTTTAAGTAACCCATATCCCCCTTAGGTTGATCTTTCACCCCTATTTCTCATTCTCTAGCCTCTAATGCCCCAGGGTTAACTAAGCGATCCCACCTTCTGGGGCCCCAGCGAGAACCTTACCAAGGGATACTGCCTCCCTCCCCACCCCCACCCCCACGCCTGCCAAGCTATGCCCAAGTCTGTGTACTCCTCTGCCACATCACACCTGCCAAACAGTGCCTTGCCTTCCCGCCTTCACTCTCTCTTTCCTGGCACGAGGAGAGTAGAGAGTTGGGTGGGGCAGCCCTGCCCAATCCGTACCTGAGAATAGAACTGGGGCTGGAGAGGGGCATTCTGGGGAAAGAAAGAGCTGTCCCAGGCCAGAGGAGGCATCCGCCCCATAGCATGGGGCATGCATTACTGTGGCAGATTCTCCTATGGCCACAGGCTTGCAAGGGGGACTGGTGGGTTGCTTACTGCTCACGGGCCCATGTTGGCACTGGGCACGTCTACACACAGATGCCTGTTTGCCTGTGCATGCCCATGTGTGTTTGGGCTCTAGCGGCTGCCCCCGCTCCTCTAGGTTTTGCTCTTCTTGGTTGGCTGTATGGCGGAGAGTCAGGATATCGGTGCTTCGTGATTGGGAGTAGGTTGTTGGTGGGAAAGGGATTGCCCCCCACCCTGGCAGCAGGCAGAGGGGAAGGGGAGAGAGAGGTGTGAACCTACCCACAGCACTATTAATAGCCCACATGCCAGGCCACCAAGAACCAGCCGTCACCGTGGTAACCATTCCGACTTCCTCCCCTCCCCCAGCCTCCAAAGGGTGGGACTTAGGCAGGGCAGAAGCACCCCACCACACGCGCACACACACACACACACACACACACATGTGCACGCATGCACACATACACATGCACACACACATACACATTCTTTCATCTTTCTTTGTTACCTTTCTCTCTTTGTTTCCCCTCCTTCATGTCTATCCTCCCCTTTATCTGTCCTCTCCACATCCCACTTTCTTCTCCCATCCCCCCTTCCCATTCTCTCCTTTCTTCCTTTCCTTCCACTTCTTTAACATCCCCAGCTCTACCCCCTTCCCTGCCCTGTCTCTTTGTTCTTCCTCATCCCATCTCCCCCCACCCTCCTGCTCACATGGCTTTCCCTCCTGCACTCTTTGCCTTTCTCTTACTCTTCTTCCTCTCCTTTGCTCAGCCCTCCTCCCCATGTATACCTCTTTCTATGGTTGACAAGGAGGGCTGAGGTTTCCTCAGCACATTAAGGACAAAGTTCAGAGGCCCCAGAAAGGTGGGGCCAACGCCAAGCACAGATACTCAGAAGCGCAATGTGTGTGTGTAGTGTTTGGAACTAGATTGGAGGAGGGGGGAGGCAGAGAGTCCCTTGTGGCTGCCCCAGAAGCACTTGGGGAGTGTCCCTTGGATCCACGGGACTGCAGTATGGGACAGACGGCAGTGGGAACTTGGCCTAGTGCCTTTGGATGCCGCATTGGCTTCTCATCCCGGTACCCCTCGTTGCAGAAGCACTTAAGCTTAATGAAATGCTTCCCCCTCTGCGGGCACCTTGCCCATGCTGCCACCCGGCAGTTCTTATCTGACAAACAGGGAGTGGGTGGCCAGGCCAGCTGACAGGTGGGTCTTGCTGTCCTGCTGTCCAGAAGCGTCTCAGAGCCCCAGAACTCCACTCTCTTCTGCCTCCTTGGGGCTGAACCTCTGCCTCTGTAGGAAGCAGGGAATGGGCCAGGGAATATTAAGAATATTAAGCTGGACTCCTGGAGGAAGGGAGACAGGCTGTCCTTCAGGGTGGGTATCCCTAGCCCTGTCCCCTTGCCTGATGACCTTTCCCTGCCCACAGCTAACACATCTCACATGGTTTATGCCTCTCTGCGTGCTGGGACCTCTGCCTGGGCAGTGTTGCTTCAGTAGGTACATCCCTGGAGAGACTTCACAGAGTCTCTAGAGATTCTAGGCTCTTGCTAGGTTCCAGGCAAGAGTACCCTAGGTAGCAAGGGCAGCACATTGGTCCTCTGCCCCCTGCCAGGGGCTCATGGTAGTCTGGGTTGCACTAACAGGCACCAGGACACATTGAGCTCAGTAAAGAGGTGGGGCAGAAAAGGACACTGCCCCTCCCCCAGTGGGCACGTGCAAACCCTTGGCAGTGCCCAGACACATTTGGAGTTAAGGCCTGGCCTGGAAGGGGAAATAAACAGGGTGGCTTAGGTTGGCACTGCCCCAGGTCTGCCCTGTAGCAAGTGGTGGCAGTAGTGTGTGTGTGGGGGGAGTTCCCCCAGAGCTATGCCCTGGGGCAGGAGCTGCCCATGCCAGTGGCTGCCGCTGGGGTTCCCTGCCTGGCTTGGCCTACAGCAGCTAATACCCATTCCTCCACACCCTGGGCTTTTTTGCCTGCCCCCAGGGCCTGTTCCGAGGACTGCCCCTCTCTTTCACTATGCCCACTCCTGGGTCTGCCTCCTCCCCTCCCAGGGGCACTTGGGCCTCCGGCTGGCGAGTGGATTTTTCCAGCTTCTGTAAACAAGTGGTGGCAGTGTGCCAGGCGGGCAGGAGACAGGCGGGGGCAGCACCGCAGCCAGGGTGTGCCAAGCACCGAGGCACAGACTGAGGGGAGACAGGGAGACACCAGACCCAGAGAGAATGAGAGAGAGGGAGAGAGGAAACATTCAGACACACACAGACAGACCAAATGGAAGCCTTGCTAGATAGAAGGGGACCAGAATACCCTCCATTGTCCATCCCAACCCCCTACAGTGCCCCTCACCATATCCCTCTGTCCTGACTGAGGGCAGAGGGCCCCAGTGCCCAGCCCTGGGCATCCCCACCCACTCCTTCTCTTTCCCCACCTCCACCCCTTAGGGCTGGCTACGCCATTATAAATTTATAACAGGAATTTCTCCACAAGCCAAGAAAAACTTGACCTACTTTCGTGAAAGCTCCCTGGACTAAGGCGCCCCACACTCGTTGTTTTCCCCCCACCAGTCTCCCATCCAGCCCCCACCCCCACCCCAGTGCCCAGTCATGGCCTGAGGGGTGACAGAGTCAGAATGAGGCTTTTTTTTTCTGTGCTCCTCCCATATTCCTCACCCAGGGGCTTGCCTGGGTGGGTGCAGAGGCCCTGTCCTGCTGCCTGGCCCTGCCCAGTGCCCTGCCTTATCTCAGCCCCCTCCTCTTACCCTAGCTCCTTATCAGTGTCTGGGGGTGGGGCCAGGGGGCCCAGGGTGCGATCTCTGGTATAGCAGTCACGTGATCGAGGTTGTGTGTTTGGAACTGCACCCTTTGTCCCCCTCCCATTGGCTTGCACCTGCCTGTGTGCCTGCAGACAGTACACCATGGGTCTGCAGGCCAGGGCCAGAGGTAGAATGTAGAGGGATGGTGTGCCCAAGCTGGCATTGTTTGGCTCCAGGTAACAGCACAAGGTTGGTTTAAGAACCAGCTGTGAGGTAGTCATCCCTGACCCGTTTGCTTCTGGCTTTGTGAACTTTGAGTGTCTCTCTGAGACTCAGTTTCTGCATCTGCAAAATCCTGCTGCCTGCTGTGGAAGACAGTTTTTTTTTTTTTTTTTTTTTTTTTTTTTTTTTTTTTTGCCAGTCCTGGGCTTGAGCTCAGGGCCTGAGCACTGTCCTTGGACTTTCTCAAGGCTAGAGCTCTACTACTTGAGCCTCAGCACCAGTTTCAGCGTTTTTGTATGTATGTGGTACCGAGGAATCAAACCTGGGTCTTCGCGCATGCTAGGCACTTTAACCACTGGGCCAAACTCCCGGTCCATGGAAGGCAGTTTTATCTACTCAGTTGTTTTGTTACTTTCCTTTCCTGTTCTCTTGCTATTCTGATGACTGGCAGCTCAGCCTCACCAACTAAATCTCATCCTCAAACTGGATGATGGGATTTGGGACCTTGTATAGGAGACATAAGGAATCAGAGACAAGTTGTGCGATTAATACTGGGCTGGCAGCAGGGGAGGCCATTCCTCATTGCTTTCTGTGTGTCTCTCCATTGAGGCACTAACCTGGGCATTCACAATCCCTGCCCTTGTGAGTACCCCTATGTGTGTACTGGAAACGGTTGTCTCTTAACTGAGCAATCGTAGGAAAACTTGGTTAGAGGGTGTTAACAATGGCTAGCATTTAATAGACACTCATTAAGAGTTAGGCATTTGTTTGAATGCTAGTATTGAGACTTGTTACCTGCCACATGGATGACCTCATTCTTTCCCTCCATCACTCCCCATGTCTGGGGCATAGAATGTGGCACTCCAGTCGTACCTGCAGCATCAAGTTATGGTACCCTCCTGTGCTGGTCCTCCATGCCTACCACCATCTTGTTATGGTCCCTGGAAACCCCAAATGTTGCTGCCAAAGGAATTGTACCCACCCTTCCATCATGGTACCTTCTTATACCTGCCTTTCTCTTGTCTCCACAGGGATCTCTGGATAGGACAAGACTCTGAAGTTACTTCCCCAGTCACCTAGCCCAGGACCTCCCAAGAAGATCCAGCTTGCCCCCTCAGCTCTCCCACCTGCCACTCCCTGGCCCCTCCCACCACCTGCCTCCCCCCTTGGGGAGCAGGGCATGGTGTGAAAGGCCAAGTGCTGAGGGGGGTACCATGGGTGCTGTGCCCTAGGGCCTGGGTAGTGGGGGGTGGGTGACCTGTGGGTGTGCCGGGGGGGGGGCAGTGTGCCCACCCCAGTCTCTTGGCGTGCTGGAGGGCATCCTGGATGGAATTGAAGTGAATGGAACAGAAGCCAAGCAAGGTGGAGTGTGGGTCAGACCCAGAGGAGAACAGGTAATCAATCTGGCAAGCTGGTAATGTCAACTCTACCAGCAGGTACAGACACCTGCCTGGGCAAGAGAACTGAATTCCCTTTTAAGTACTACTACCTTTTTTTTTTTTTGGTTGGTTGTAGGATTTGAACTCTGGGTCTGAGTGTTGTCCCTGAGCTCTTCAGCTCAAGGATACCATCCTACCCCTGGAGCCACAGCATCATTTCCAAGTACTACTGCCTTTTTAAGCACCTCTGGAGTTGGATGTGAGGTCAGCAAGCCTGCTGCCTACCTCAGTCCAGGAGATGACATAATCAGATATCACAGAGAATTAGGCACTTGGATTGAGAGATGCCTCTTTTGAAGGAGGAAGTGATACAGGACAGAGTAATTACAGGCAGCAGGCATGTAGTCCCTTCCTTGACAGTGCTGGACAATTCCAAGTGCCCTGATTGTCCTCCTCTGTCATTGCTATCCTCCCCTAAGCATGTGTGTGATCCAAAGGACCCTCCCGGGTTTTTTTTGTTTTTTTTCCCCTCTCCCTACCAGCCCCTTTACCCTCTGACCACAAACAAGTGCATTGACCACAAGCCTTGGTGCATGTAACATGACATTTCAGTACACAGGCACCAATAACTATTCGTCATCACCCATACTTATATTTGGAATCTACTGGGATCCCAGCCCTATAAGCTCTTCCTTGTTCTTGGTCAAGGGCGGGCACTGTCCTGGGGCTCCTCCCAGGAAGTGGATGTGCATACCAGCCATGAAGGTTTTGCTTACACGTGGGTGAGACATCAGTCCTGCACACACAAGTTGAGATGTTACCTATGTTCTTCCCTGCCCTTGAGCAGTCCAGAGGGTCTTTGCCTCTCCCATCGGCTCCAAGTGGCACAGAGCTCTGTCCCAGTTGGCATAGTATCCTGGGAGCTGGGTACAGCTTGTGCCTATGGCCGAAGAAGAAGTGGGGGTGGGGATGCTCTGGGGAGCAGTGTGGCTGGCTGTTGCCTAGGAGATCAAATCCTGAGCCAGGAGGCCAAAGGCTTGGCCAGGCAAAACCCTGGGGCCCAAGACTTGTTCCCTGGGGTATATTGAGGGAAGCATAGAGAAAGTAGATAGGGATCCTAATTGTGTAGGAAAGGGCACTGATAAAGCCCCTTTCCGAAAAGCTTTAGACCTCAGGAGATTATGAGAAGGGACAATCTGGTCTGCTATGTATCTGTCACTTGCATCTTTTCTTGTATTTCCCTGCTGAGACTTCTGTGGCTCTGGGAGAGACTACCCTGAAGGCTTGAACAATGGCGGGAATGCAGGTTCCCAGTCCCCTAGGACTGTGGCCCCTCCCCCAATGCTTCCCCTCCCCCTATCCATGTGCCACCTTGTGGCTGTCCTTGGGACTGCACCCAGAGGATATGAATCTAGCCATCACTAAGATGCCAGCTCTACAGGAGCCTAGATAGCCCAAGTTCTCCCCAGTTCATGCCTCCAGAAGGCAAGAGGGAGGTCTGACCCTCCAGCCTGGTAGGAACCAGACAGAGGCAAATTCCCTAAGGGAGTGGAGCCCAGGGCCGTCTGTGACTCTGACCCTGGCCAAGGTCACTGTGTCAGTGTGTTGGGAGCTGTGTCTGGCTCCAGGAGGAGGGGCCCTGCAACATGCCACGCACAAAATGGGTGTGGTGTGGAAGGTTATACAATCCTTGCATGCGTGTAGAAGGCTTATGTAACCTGTGTGTGCTGAGATTATGTAACATGTATGTGGAGAACCTGGCAACATGTATGTACGGTGTCTGAGGGTGGCTAAGAATGCCTTGCATGGAAGGGTTCAGGATTCTTGTCCTGGCTCCAGCTCTACAGCATGGTGTCAACCAGGCTGAAGTGGCAGTTGAGTTTGCTACTTTGCTAAGTGGAGGATGATGCTAGTGTTTTCTGTCACTGGGGGTTATTTAGCATATCCTAGAAATTAGGCAACATGTCCACACTAGTGGGAGGAGGTAGAACTGTTAGCTACCTGTGCAGAGTATTATATAATGCACAGAGAATATCCTAGAGGTCATAAAACATATTTGAGAATGCCCTGAAAGTTGCATAGATATGCAGATTTAAGGCTTATTACCATACTTGGATTGATACTGAGGCTGCATAGCTCTTCATATGCGTGGGTGTCATGTTGCAGATGCGTGTGTGTGTGTGTGTGTGTGTGTGTGTGTGTGTGTTTTAAAGGTTACATAGCTTTTAAGAATATTCTAAGCCGAGCGTGGTGGCTCAGGCCTGTGCTCCTAGTTCCTCAGGAGGCTGAGACCTCCTGAGGATCACAGTTCAAAGCCAAACCTGGCACTAAAGTCTGTAAGACTCTTATCTCCAATTAATCACTAGAAAATGGGAAGTAGCGCTTTGGCTCAAGAGGGAGGGTGGTAGCTTTGAGCTGAAGAGCTCAGGGACAACAGCCAGGCCCAGAGTTCAAGCCCTAAAACCAACTTAAAAAAAAAAATGGGACGGGAGCTTGGCCTAGTGGTTAAAGTGCTTGCCTAGCATGCACGAAGACCCGGGTTCGATTCCTCGATACCACATACATAGAAAAAAGCCAGAAGTGGTGCTGAGGCTCAAGTGGTAGAGCTCTAGCCTTGAGAAAGTCCAAGGACAGTGCTCAGACCCTGAGCTTAACCCCAGGACTGGCCAAAAAAAAAAAAAAAGACTATTCTAAGAATTCTTCCAGCCTATACGTCATCTACAGGAGGTTTAAATATATGGATATCCCATGAATTATGGGTGTTTAAGGTCAGCAGTGTATATGCATATGTGTCTGCATAGGTATGTATGTACATGTGGAGGGACACATATGTGTTTATATGTTATAGGTATTGGAGCCTTAGAACAATATGTGTGTATGCATTGAGGCCCTAGAGCATGCTTTTGCCCTTAGTTAAGTCCTTTATCTGTTTCCTGCAGCTGCCAGATAGCCAGACCCGTCTAAGCTTCCTTAGCTGACCTGGAGGGTGGTAGGTAGAATATGGACATAAAGCTGGAGGGAGCTGAACCTAGGGGAGTGTCTATGCCCCTTAGGTGAGAAGGCATTATCTAAAGACTTGCTCTGTGATCTTACTCACTTTGCCCTTATCCAGTGCCAGGTCACCAGATGGAAAGCGAAAAAGAAAGAACGGCCAATGTTCCCTGAAAACCAGCATGTCAGGTAAGTCTGACTGTGTGTGTCCCTTTTCCCTACCTCTAACCCCACAGACCGCCCTGGGCCTCCCCTGAACTCTTGACTGGTACCTCCTGTGGTGCTCCTGGGGAGAGCCTGGAGATGAGAATAGTCCTTATGGAGGGATTAGGTCAGGAAGTGCCTCTTTTGTTTTCCCATTCATTTCCCATTAATCAAGGCCTGCACTGAGGAACTGAGGGTGTATATGCTCCCAAGATGGATTGCTCTCGCAAAAACCCCAAGTAGTCCCTGCTACACAGGAAGAGGCCAGATAGAAAAATCATTTTAATACAAGAGTTTAAGGCTAGGCTGAGCAATATAGCAAGAGCCCAGCTTTGGGCGGGGGGCGGGGGGAGCGCGTTAAGAAAAGAGAAAAGAAAAAAAAATTCTGGATGGGTAGTCAAAAGTACAGATTTACTGGGTATGGTGGTACATGCCTGTAATCCCAGCACTCAATAGACTGAGGCAAGAGAATGTGGAGTTCAAGGCTAGTCTAGGCTACATAGAAAGATTCTTTTCTCAGAAAACCAATAGAGAGAAAGAAGAAGCCAAAAACCCTGCTGAGATTTGTTATATTAAAGGGACAAGATTACTTCTAATATGTCTCTAGGATCATAGCTTTCTACCTGGAACAAAGTCCCTTCAGCAAGACTGGACAAAGAAATGGGCCAGAAAAATTGGGGTTGGGGAAAGTATAGGAGCCTCTCTACTGGGCTCCTTGCCATACCCACTGTCTCCACCCTTTCCTCCCTCCCTCCCAGGGTATATCCCTAGTTACCTGGACAAAGACGAGCAGTGTGTCGTGTGTGGAGACAAGGCAACCGGTTATCACTACCGCTGTATCACTTGTGAGGGCTGCAAGGTATGGACCAGCCATCTTCTCCCCTATCCCACTATCCCAGCCCCTTCTCACTCTCTCAGCATCTGGCATGGCAGACAAGCTCTATAAATATGTAACCTAATCCAGGAGCTGGTGGCTCATTCCAGTAATCCTAGCTAATTAGGAGGTTAAGATCTATGAGGTTCAAAGCCAACCCAAGCACAAAAAGTCTATGAGACTCTTATCTCCAATTAACCACAAAAAAAGCTGGAAGTAGAGCTATGGCTCCAGCGGTAGACCACCCAACCTTCAATAGAAAAAGCAATGGTGCAGCAACCAGGCCCCGAGTTCAAGCACTGGTACTGATATATAAAAACAAAACATCTGACATGAAACCAAAAGCCCACCTGTTATATCATTCTTCTTCCCTTCTGTGTTTATTCTTTCATTCCTCATCTCTGTCTGCCATTTGTTAGGAAATTGCCTAACCTCACTAAGCCTCTGTTTTTTTCTCTATAAATTAGGGATAATTATAGTACCTATTTCCTAAGGATTGTTCAGAGAAGTAAATGAAATAATTCACATGAACTGCTTGAAACAATGCCAGGCACATAAGCATTTGATAAATGTGTACAGTGGTGGCTCAGATGAAAGTAACAAGTTTTCCCTGGACAGAGAAGACAAGGACTTGGAGAAGATCAATTCAATTTTATTTTTGTTGTTTCAGTCTGCAAAGTTTTTCTGGGCTTACTATCTCCTGAAAATATAGACTTTTAAAGCAACAGTGGTGGCTCACACCTGTAATCCTAGCTACTCAGGAGGCTGAAATTTTGGCTCTACCCCTAGATAGTTTGAATTACTAGGTCTGGAACAAGACCTAGGAGTCTGTATGTTGGGTAAGTGTGCTCAGTGATTTTAATACACCCCCAAAATCTGAGAGCACGGGCCTTGCTGTCTTTTACTTGAGGACTACCTCTAGCTCTGCTGCCCATTTAGCCAGAAGAAAATTGTATTACGTTCTCTAAACTTCCATTTCCTACTCTGCAAAATAGAAACAGTGACAGTTTCTACCTCCTGTGATTGTCATGTAATGCTGCATGAGAGAAAGGGTGCCAAGCACGATAGTATGTATTCAACCAATATTTGCTCTTCATGCTGCTGCCATCTTGATGCTTGACATTTTTCCTTTAAAACAAAGATCAATCCTGGCCAGGAGTATGGCCTAGTGGTAGATGCTTGCCTAGCATGCACAAAGCCAGGGGTTTGATTCCTTGGTACTACATTCACACAAAAAGCCGGAAGTGATGATGTGGCTCAAGTGGTAGAGTGCTGGCTTTGAGAAAGCTCAAGGACAGTGCCCAGGCCCTGAGTTCAAACTTCAGGACTGGCAGAGAGAGACAGACAGAGACAGAGAGAGAGAAAGAGAGAGTGAGAACAAGAGAGTGCAAAAAAGCCAAGAGAGAACATAAGCCCTGGGTTTGAGATCAGTGCTGATTTTCAACTTATTTAGCATGATGAAAAAATAAGATATTAGATTTCCAAAGCTGCCATTCTTTGTAGTACCTATACTACCTCAGGCCCAATGCACTCCATTATAGTCATAATTCTTGCTGCTGCCTCCTCCTCCTCCTCCTCCTCCTCCTCCTCTTCCTCCTCTTCCTCCTCCTCCTCCTCTTCTTCTTCTTCTTCTTCTTCTTCTTCTTCTTCTTCTTCTTCTTCTTCTTCTTTTTCTCTTTTTGCTGGTCCTTTTTGAGCCTGAGCGCTACCACTTGAGCTACAGTGCTATTTCCAGCTGTTTCTGAGTAGTTTATTGGCCACTTATAGACTTTTCTTTGAACCTCAATCTCAGATCTCAGCCTCCTGAGAAGCTAGGTTACAAGCGTGAGCCATTGGCATCCCGGCCACCATTTTTTTTTTTTTTTTTTTTTTTGCCAGTCCTGGGCTTGAGCTCAGGGCCTGAGCACTGTCCTTGGATTTTCTCAAGGTTAGAGCTCTTCCACTTGAGCCTCAGCACCATTTCTGGCTTTTTTCTATGTATGTGGTACCAAGGAATCGGACCCGGGTCTTTGTACATGCTAGGCAAGCACTCTACCACTAGGCCAAACTCCCAGCCCCGGACCACCATTCTTATTCCTTTCACCTCAGCAACTTAGGGGCTAGGGCTTGTGTTTCTCAGATCCTTTGACCAGGCAGAGCTTAGAGGTCATTTGGAGGGGGTGCCAGGCGTCTTCGCTCCCTCCCACCCTTCCCCCATGAACTGTGTGGTTCATTCAGGAGAGAGAAGTCACAATTAGAACCCGCTTCATCTCCCCTCCAACCGTAGGGCTTCTTTCGCCGCACAATCCAGAAGAACCTCCATCCTACCTATTCCTGCAAATATGACAGCTGCTGTGTCATTGACAAGATCACGCGCAATCAGTGCCAGCTGTGCCGCTTCAAGAAGTGCATCGCTGTGGGCATGGCCATGGACTGTAAGGGGCAAGGCTGGGGGTGGGAGAGGTCAGGGATGACAGCTCCCTTCCAGCATACCCACAAGGCAGAGGTACAGTCAGTCCAGGTCAGATTGATGGTGGAACATTCAGGCATCTTAATCCCTGATGCCCTCATCTCAAGGGAAACAGGGTTTCTCTGTGGGCCCTGCACATGGCCTCAGTGCTGGGAATGTCTGAGAGCCTTAGAGACAGGAGTGGAGTAAAAACCATGAGGCATTCACCCTGGTTCGCATGTTCCTGACTCCCAGGGAAAGTACCCTGCTTCTGGGTAAAGGACATGTCTGGTTTTCATTGGATTGGGATTAGGTGGCATCTATCGTTACTGTACCATATTCGACCAAAATATACTGGCCCTCTGCATTGGAGCTGACATGTTCCCAGTGATTAGACATGGTCCAAGTTGTGACACTCAACTGCTAGTTCACTTGGGAAGTCACTTCACCTCTCTGGCCCCGTTTCCCCTCTCTGTGTACTAGGCTGCACAGACAAAAATTACTATTAAGAGTCATTTTCTGACAGGATTGTGGAGAGGAGAGAGAGGATACCAAGCAAAGACTCTCCTATCTCTCTGCCAACAGTGGTTCTAGATGACTCAAAGCGAGTGGCCAAGCGCAAACTGATTGAGCAGAACCGGGAGCGGAGGCGGAAAGAAGAGATGATCCGGTCCTTGCAGCAGCGACCAGAGCCCACTCCTGAGGAGTGGGATCTGATCCACGTTGCCACAGAGGCCCATCGCAGCACCAATGCCCAGGGCAGCCATTGGAAGCAGAGGCGGAAATTCCTGGTAAGAAGACGGGCACAGGGAGGCTTGCCTTCTGTAGGAAGCCTCCTTGGTTTAATCTAATCCAGAGCCTTTACTCCCCTCCCTTTGGCAGTTCAGATTTTGTACACCTACCTGTGTGTCATTGCTGACTGGGTTTCACTTCTTCCAGCCAAAAAGATCTTCCATGCAAGGTCTGGCCTCCCTCATCAAACATCCAGTACGGAGAGGACTCCTCCTTCTTTTCTTGTCCACCATGACAAGGAGGGAACTATGAGGACACAGTCATGTAACAGTGTCTTTTTTTTTTTGGTGGGTCATGGGGCTTGACTCAGCCTGGGCACTGTTCCTGAGCTCTTCAGCTCAAGGCTACCGCCCTACCCTTGAGTCAAGCCCCACTTTCTGTTTTCTAGAGGTTAATTGGAGATAAGAGTCTCAGATCCTTTTGTGCCCCAGGCTGGCTTTGAACCTTGATCCTCAGATCTCAGCTTCCTGATTAGCTAGGATTGTAGATGTGAGCCACGACGCCCAGCAACAGTGTCTTTTTGAGCACCTGCTGGGTCTCAGGCATTGTATCAGGACTGGTAAACTGACTGCCAAGTGGGTGATCAATTTGGAAGAAGGTGGACAACTGGCTCATCCTGGTTCTTTATTTTTGTACCTGTATTGGGGCTTGAACTCAGGACCTTGAGCTCTAGATTGGCTTTTTTGCTCAAGGCTAGCACTCTACCACTTAATCCACACCTCTGCTTCTGGCTTTGTTGTTGTTGTTATTGGTCCTGGGACTTGAACTCTGGGTCTAGGTGCTGTCCCTGAACTCTTTAGCTCAAGGCTAGTGCTCGACCACTTGAGCCACAGCTCCACTTCTGGTTTTCTGGTGGTTTATTAGAGATAAGAATTTCATGAACTTTTGTGCCCGGGCTGGCTTTGAACCATGATCCTCAGAGCTCAGCCTTCTGAGTAGCTAGGATTACAGGCATGAGCCACTAGCACTTGGCTAGAATCTATCAGGAGGTAGAACAGAGCATGTGAAGAGCATTTGCCCTAATGCCAAGCATTGGACTGTGTGTGTGTGTGTGTGTGTGTGTGTGTGTGTGTGTGTGTGTGTGTGTGCAGGTCTAGGCTTGAATTCAGGTCCTACATGCTATCCCTGAGCTTTTATGCTCAAGACTAGCACTCTACCAATTGAGCCACAGCTTCACTTCTATTTGTTTGGTTTTGGTTTTGGTGATTAATTGGAGATAAAGAGTTTTACATACTTTCCTGCCTAGGCAAGCTTTGAACATCAATCCTCAGATCTCAGCTTCCTGAGTATCTGGGATTATTATTATTGTCCACCAATGCCAAGCAAGAACTAGTCATATAACTTTGACCTTATTCCTTATTTTCACATGTCCTCAGTTTCTTGGTCTGTCAAATGGTGACGATGATTTTACCTTCCTTCTAGGATTGAGGTAGGAGTGAAAATGAGATAAAATCTGCAGAACAGATTTAGTCTAATACCTGACTACATGTTTTCAATCATTATAGCTATTATTCTACTGCAGCTACTACTGTTCTTACCATTATTATTAGCAGACTTGGGACGTTTGCTTTACCCTCTGGCCCAAGGTTGAAGGGAGAAATTCAGGGCTGGGACACAGCTGTCCTGCCCAGTCCTGGCCAACCTTTCTTCCCCAAGCTGCCTTGGAGCTCCCCCTGGTGGGCAGGGAGACTCAATGAGAAGTTGAAAGGGGTCTGCAACCCCAGCTGACCCCCTTGTCTTTCCCTGTAGCCCGATGACATTGGCCAGTCACCCATTGTCTCCATGCCTGACGGAGACAAGGTAGATTTAGAGGCCTTCAGCGAGTTTACCAAGATCATCACCCCGGCCATCACCCGTGTGGTGGACTTTGCCAAAAAACTGCCCATGTTCTCCGAGGTGAGTGGCAGATGGGAAGAGAAACACAACAGCTTGTGGGAGGGAATCCAGAGGGCAATTCCCCAGGTTTCCCAGTCTCACCAGGTTCTCCCCTGGGTGATTTCTGTAAACCAATATACCCCGTACACACTCATGGGTAAACACACACACACACACACACACACACACGCACTTGCACACCAGAGATGACTAATATTGAGCCAGCTGGCTTCATGTACCCACCTTCCCAGCTGTTCTTCCCTCAAGTCTACATGGCCATCTCACCTCCCAGCAGCCTGAGTGTTGTCCTCAGTTTGCACAGTCTGTCCTACTAGCTGTGAGGCCTTGACCAAGTTCCCTAAAAGCTCCTGTACCTCAGTTAGTTTGTGTGCACGGGGTTGGCTGTAGCATGGTGGGATCTACTTCTTAGGCCTTCTTAGTGTAAGGGCCTGGGCCTGGTCCAGCATCAGGTGGTTGAAGAGCAAACTCCCTACAAAGAGAAGGGATAGTGAGTGCTCCTGTGGCCCTGCCGCCCTGCAGCTGCCTTGCGAAGACCAGATCATCCTCCTGAAGGGGTGCTGCATGGAGATCATGTCCCTGCGGGCGGCTGTCCGCTACGACCCCGAGAGCGATACTCTGACGCTGAGTGGGGAGATGGCTGTCAAGCGGGAGCAGCTCAAGAATGGTGGCCTGGGCGTGGTCTCTGATGCCATCTTTGAACTGGGCAAGTCACTCTCTGCCTTTAATCTGGATGACACAGAAGTGGCTCTGCTGCAGGCTGTGCTGCTAATGTCAACAGGTACCTGACTGCGCTGGGAGGGCCTAGAAGCCCTCAGGGGTTCAGAGCTTAGCTGCTTATTGCTCTCCTCTTTCTTTACTCTTATATACTCCCCCAGCTCCCCTCTGTCATTCAAGCTGTCCTATCCTCTGCTGTCATCTACTTCCCATCCCACCTCTGGTCCTCGGGCCCATCACTGACCTCCCAGCCCCTTTTTGTTTTGTTTTGCCTATGCTGGGGCCTGAAGTCAGGGCCTGGGCACTGTCCTTGGACACTTTTTACTCAAGGCTAGAGCTCTGCCACTTGAACCACAGCACCACTTCTGGCTTTTTCTATGTATGTGGTACTGAGGAATCAAACCCAGGGCTTCCTGCATACTAGACAAGCACTCCACCACTAGGCTATGCTCCTGGCCCCTGGTGTTTTGTTTTGTTTTTGTTTTTGTTTTGTGGGAGGGGGGCAGGGATTAGGCATAATCCCATACATTTTTCTTTCAAAGCAAGTGTACCACTTGAGCCATAGCTCCACATCTGGATTTTGAGTGCTTAATTTGGGTGGAGATATGACTTTCATGGACTTCCCTGCCTCAGCTGGCTTCAAACCACCACCCTCAGATCCTCACATCTCATTCTGAACTTCTGGCCCTCCTGAGTAGCTGAGATTTCTGGTGTGAGTCACGAGTATCAGGCTGCTTTGTCATGCTGTGTGTGTGTGTGTGTGTACTGAGGCTTGAACTCAGGACCTGAGTGCTGTCTCTTAGCTTTCTTAGCTTTTTCTATTCCAGGCTGGTGCTCTAAGACTCTAGAGTCACACCTCCACATTTTTTTTTCTTTCTTCTTCTTCTTCTTTTTTTTTTTTTGGTTAACACAGACTTTCCACTCCAGGCTGGCTTTTGAACCTTGATCCTTAGATCCCAGCCTCCTGAGTAGCTAGCTAGGATTACCAAGCCACTAGCTCCCACCCCTGCTTTATTCTTTATCTTCCCTCTGCCCATTCTTTCTCTTTGCCCCTCATCCTGGCACTTACATGCCCCTTTGTTCCTTACTTCCTACTTTGTTCCCACCCACTCTCTGTTGCCTCTCCCTTATGTGTCCAGTCCTACCTTTTATCCTTCAGTCTCCTCTCTACCCCCATTTCCTCCCCACCTCTGTCTACCATCAGCACTTCTCTCTCCCTTCTGGCCTTCTTGTCTCCATTTTTCTATTCCTCGGTCTTCTTTATATATTACTCCCTGCCCCCTGTTGCTTCAGTGCCCCATCTTATCCTGAGCCAGGGAGTTACCCCTATTCATGTCTCTTGGTGTTGTTTTCTTCCCACATTCTCTACTAGCTTCACACTACCACCTTGTCCCTTGCTTGTGTTCTCCGCTACATGTCACCCGTGTCTTTCCCAGGGCTTTGCCACTCAGCCATCATGCCTTCCCTCCCTGTAGACCGCTCGGGCCTGCTGTGTGTGGACAAGATTGAGAAGAGTCAGGAGGCGTACCTGCTGGCGTTCGAGCACTACGTGAACCACCGCAAACACAACATTCCGCACTTCTGGCCCAAGCTGCTGATGAAGGTGACTGACCTCCGCATGATCGGGGCCTGCCACGCCAGCCGCTTCCTCCACATGAAAGTCGAGTGCCCCACCGAACTCTTCCCCCCACTCTTCCTCGAGGTCTTTGAGGATCAGGAAGTCTAAAGCCTCAGGCGGCCAGAGGGTGTGCGGAGCTGGTGGGGAGGAGTCTGGAGAGAAGGGGTAGAGCTGGGGACTGAGAGAGACCTCCCACCTCTTCTCTCCTTCCTCCCATCCTTGGATAGATGCAGCTCCCACATAATCCCTGCACTGCCCAGATCCCCCTCAGAACCTCCACAGCCCTGAGACAGGGCAAACAAATGAACTTGCGATGAGGACAGTATGGGAGGCTGGGCCCCGAACCCCATCCTCCAAGAAAGTAGGGGAAGGGAGAGCAGAGGGACAGGCCATCTTGACTGTAGGGAAAAGAGAAATGGGGGTTGGGGGCAGATGCCCCCACTCAGCCCGCTACCCATAAACAAGAGAGCCCCAACCCAGTTTCTTGGCCTAGATTCCCCCTCCAGGCGGAAGGGCCTCTACTTCCCCAGGTGCCTGGATGGCAAAGGACAGCCTGGCTTGGCTCCTCCCCTGGAGGCTAAAACATGATAAGTCATCCTAATTGCACTTTGGAAACCAAGCAAGGGGAGAAGATAAATGAAGAAAAACTAGACAGAGGATAAGAAAAAAAAAAAAAGAAAAAGAAAAAGAAAAAAAAATAGAGAGAGAGAGAGCAATAGAGAGAGAGACATGATATTAAGTTATTAGCTGAGGCTGGCCCGAGGGGAAGGACCCCACATCCCACACCCATGCACTTTGAGAGCTGCCCTTCTGCCCCCCAGATCAGAGAAAAAAATGCCCCCCAGCAGACCCCCAAGGGTAGGGCTGCCGATCAGAGCTGTGAGTTGACACAACAGGGTCCTGGCACCCCCTTGCCTTGCCCCCCAGCCCGTGCCCCTTTGGCACCCCTAACCCCAATACTTCCTCTGTCCTTTGCCACTCGTGCCCGCTGAGTTCCATCTACCTCTCACGCTGGATGCCAGCTGGCCCTTCACCAGCCTGCCCTGCTGCCCACACAGCTCCCTTTTCAAGTGCCCAGCCCCAGGGGCCTTCCTGGTCCCCCTCCTCGTGCACCTTGGCACCCACACAGGAAAAACTGTGGCCATGCTCCTTCCCTCCTCGTATCCTGCAGTATTAGCTACAATCCAGATGCTGCTGTGGTGGGGAGGGGTTGTGTGTGAACATCTCCCAGAGCCTCCACTCTTGTAGAACTGTTTCCCTGTTTCCTGTCTGTCTTCTTAGCCCCCTCTGACTTCTGCCCCCCCTTTTCCCCAGCCCCACTCAATGCATCCAACCCAGACTCGGGTGGATGGGCACAGAATGGGGATGTTCCTGTGAGTGGCTCTTAGTTGAAGCCCCAGAGGAGGAGGCAGTCGGCGCTCCTCCTGTTTTCTTTGAAGCTCTTCAGGCTGGCTGCCCCTTTGCCCCTGGGACTCCTTTCCCTTCTTCTCTCTAATTCAGGGACTTTGGCTTGAGCCACTCCCCACCCTCTGGGAAAGAGTGCTCTGTTGGTCTATACTTGGGTGAGCTACCCTCCTCCTCCTCCTCCTCCTCCTCCTCCTCCTCCTCCTCTTCCTCTTCTTCCTCCTCTTCCTCCTCTATCCTCCTCCTCCTACCCCTGTTGGCAACAGCCTACTTCTCAGGGGAGAGAATGGGAGGGAATTGGCCCTCCCATAGATGAGAGGGAGGAGAGGAGGAAGGACAGAGCAGACCAGAGGGCCCTGGGCTCAGGGCTGCATGTCGGCAGGGATGGATGGGTGGACATTGGTGCCCCCCGGAAGCCATGGGGAATGGGACAGGGGGTGAGTGAGGGGTGCCAGGGCTTCCTGCGCTTTTGCACTATTGGAGCAAAAATGTCTTAAGCAGTGGGGAAGTCTGCCACCCCACTCTTACCCTCAGCCTGCCACAGCCCCCTCTACACACACACACACACACACACACACACACACTCTACAGAGGCAATTCTGTGCTGCCACTCAGGGCAGTGTCCTCTCGCTGTTCAAGTGTTCCCACTGGGTAGTGGGCCTGGAGGAACATCCTCTGTCACTTGTGCAGATGCCTGCCCTGTGCCTCTGGGGCCCCAGGGCCTCCTGCACTATCTACTGTCTTTCCTCGCCTTCCTGCCATCTCTCTCTCTCTCTCTTTCTCTCTCTCTCCCCTGGGGTACTGGTTCCTATATTCCTCCAGCCCCATGGGTAAACCCTGCTGCACCTTCCTCCTATGCCTGGGAACCCAGTGGAGTTCCTGACCTGCCTGCTGTCTCTCCCCTTTCTAGACCCACTCCTGTCCATCCAGCCCCATCCTTAGCCATATACTTGGCCTCTTCTCTTACAAGCACTTGGAATCCCCCTCCCTCCCCAATCATATGAGCTGTGATCCCCCTCCCTTTTGGCTTCTCCCCTTCCCCGTGGTGACATGGAATGTGTGTGTGTGTGTGTGTGTGTGTGTGTGTGTGTGTGTGTGTTTCTCTGTGTGTGTGAATGTCTGAGTGAGTACACGTGGTAGGGGAGGAGCCAGGGAGAC